>NC_064921.1:784519992-784823563 GCF_023897955.1 Schistocerca gregaria | reverse complement strand
TTCCGGCCCATTAGGATAATTACTTCGCGGTGTCTTTTTTCCTTGCGAGAGTCTTCAAAGAAAATGGCCGCTCTCATTGTAGCAGTGCTACAACAGTCTTCCATTGTGGTGCCATTGGTGGTCTCTGCGTTACGTTCTCCTTGTTCTCGTTCTTACAAGAAACAAGTCTCCCACAAAGGACAGGGAACCAAGCTGCGCTGGCACCGTAAAAGAGCTTCCTCTACGCTGCTGCACCTATGTCCTCAAAACCAGCTTTCTTTCCTTTGACAACTTCAGAGTGAAATTAAACATGCAATTGTAACTCATTGCTGTCTCTCTCTTTCACACACACACACACACACAGACACACACACACACACACACACACACACACACACACACACACAGGAACACTCACACACACACACACACAGGAACACTCACACACACACACACACACACACACACACACACACACACGCACGCACACGTCACTGATTTTTATCTACGATGACGGACAACATTGTCGGACAAATAAAATAAAGATAGTCCAAATCTCCGGTTTGACCATGATACTCTCTTCTCAGAAAGTTCCCTCGATTGTGACTTAACTGCTATGCCCCTACCATCTACTCACAACGGGAAACCTTTGCTCCCCCACAAGCTCACCTGCTATCAATAGGCAAAGCATTCTGGCTTTTGCAATGGGCCGGATGTTAGACATCACTCTCTTCTCCTTACGGTGAGTAAAGAAAGTTAGATCCATCTGCCACAATACTCAAAACATCTTAGGGTATAAACTTACACTACAGAGAGCTCAAATAAAACATGAATAGTGTTTGGAAAACATTCTCACATGTAATCTCGTTCGAAACTTTACATTTGGCCAGTTCTGTAAAGTTACCACATTTTTGTTTCAAATATTTGCTGCAAATTTTGAAATACAGAACTTCGTTTTAGTGTAATTTTAGTTATCACAGTACAGCGTGATATATTTTAGGAAATGTACAGCTCTAAACAACGTCGGAATGAACTAACCTGTACACCTCATATAATTTATTTCGCAAGAAACGCTTGGTGGAGTTGCTGCCCTAAAGCAATTTTATAGATTTCTTAAGACGATTAGCTTTTTTAAGTTATTTTACTTTATCCTATGAAAAGAGGTTTGTTTAATTTTCATTAAAGCTTTCGCGTTTGGAATTATCACAACTTTTCTCCATATTAAAATCAACAATTTTGCTTTTATGACCCGGCAGATTCTCCTCTTTCGGTTAAATTAATTCAACTTCTGTGTTTGTCACAATTTAACTTTGATGTGACTTATCTGCGCACTACGTGTCTAAACGTATTCGAGCCTCTTGGTGTATAGAACATCGAAATATTCGTATGAAAACTGTCAATACCTCTGCGAAAGAAAGAACTCTGAAGAACTGAAGCTCAAGAACAAGATACTTTCTCTGCCTCGTGATGACTGGGTGTTGTGTGATGTCCTTAGGTTAGTTAGGTTGAAGTAGTTTTAAGTTCTGGGGGACTGATGACCACAGATGTTAAGTCCCATAGTGCTCAGAGCCATTTGAGCCAAAACAATATACCTCATAAATATTTTTTTCCATCATAAGCCCGTCAAGGATTGTGCAGTACTGCATGTTGCAATGTCCACTTTATGCATCGTGTGCTCCTCTGCTATTCTTTTCGAATACTTACTTCATTTCAAACTATTCTAATCTTTTTGTAGCAGAATTTTTTAGCGCGGTGAAACCATGACATCCCATAAATTTCACAATGGATGCTTGTCCGAAATTTCAAGCCACACGAAGATTGGGAAGTCGACAAATGGGGTATCAAATCAACCAGAGTGAGGTATAGTTTTGCACTGAAAAAGCTTAAAAGTAATCACGATAGTAAAGAAAGTCTAAATTCGTGATTTGAGGAAATTTGAAATGTTTGAATGTTACGTAAGGAAATCATAAAAAAATATTAAGAAACAGCACAAATTCAAACCTTCCTGCTTTCTCTTGATCTATTTGCACTTAACAATAATAAAACTCGATCGAAATTTAAATCTATAATATACCATGCTTTCTAAAGAAAAGTTGAAAATGAAAAAATTGAAAAGAAACGCTCAAATACTTTCAGAAACGTTTTGTGTGAAAGTAAGAAATAAAAAAGTTTTGGGAAAAGTTTGACGCGTCTTTGAATTATGCTCGAAATAACATACAGAAAATGAGATACCAGCTGAGAATTTGAAGTTGAATGTTCAGTTAGGAATCTTAGAATTTTTATGAGTACTGCAAGGTTGTGATGGTGGAATTTCCCTCTGTGATCTCCTTACGTCACTGACACATGAGCATCTCAGATGCTAGATTTGATATCAAGCATCATTCAAAGACAAAACGTGATGGCGTATGAAAGGAATAAATGAAAATAGACATAGTGGGATAATTTACTGATACGTTTACCAGTTAAATATGAATTAAACCATTTGTGCACTGTCCCACTCATACCACAATTCTCAAGCTCATCTAGAAGAATTTCACAACTCACGCAGTCGAAAGCCTATGTGAGACCACAAAAAATCCCAGTGGGTGATATTCGGCTATTCAGAGCATTTAATATTCGATCATTGAAAGAATGTACAGCATTTTTCGTTGTAAAGCCTTTCTGAAAACCAAAGTGACACTTGTAAGAAAATGAAGCACCTACAGCAGTCCTTATGATCTTATTTATTGTGTAACTACAAGTTTCTGCGCTTCAATGCGCCATCTCCAGGCCGTAGTTGATGCTGTTGGGGTTACATTCGGATCGTGATAACCCGTGAAGATGACGCATTGAAGCCCCGAAACTGGTAGTTACACAATAAATAAGATCATAAGTACGGCTGTAGGTGCTTCATTTTCTTACAATATGAACGCCCGTGGACTCCAGTCAAAACGATAGAAATACAAAAACTGACATTTTGTTAGTACTTCATTTCTACAATATGTGAAGCTATTCTTGAATTCATTACTTTTTCAACAATTTTGGGTAAAGCTGACATACGTGAACTTGGGTGGTAGCTGTTAGCATTAGACCTATCCCCCTTTTCATGCAATAGTTTAACAATAGCATATTTAAGTCTATTTGGAAAAATGCCCTGTTTTAGTGAGGTACTACATGTGTTGTTGAGAATCCAATTTATCTGTTGGGAACAAGCTTTTAATACTTTGCTTTAAATACCATCAATTCCATGCAAGAATTTGTTTTTGAATTAATTTATTATTTTCTTTATTTTTGAAGGAGAGGTGGGTTGAGTTTCAGTTTTATCAAATAGCTTAGGTACTTTCCCAGCCATATACATCACTGCGTTTTCTAATGAACAGTTGGACCCTGTTTCCTCTATAACACTTTTGACTTTTTCCTAACACTCTTTTAATTGAGTTTGATATAAATACGGGCTTCCTGTGTTCTCAGTTGCCCTGTTTCCCTTTTAACAAGACTCCTATTGTTTTGATTTAATTATCATAGGCGCTGGTGCTACTCTCAGACATCATCCACATTCTTCTGGACTTTTTAATAACTTTTCTTAATACACTGCTGTAGTTTTTATGAATTCTGACTGTTTCTGGATCAATACTCCTTCTCACTCTAAGGAACATTTCCCTTTTCTGTTGACAAGTTATTTGTATCCCATTAGTAAGCCATGGCATTTTAGATGGTTTCTGACAGTTATACTTTACTGTTTTCTTGAGGAATATACTCACAAAGGTATCATGATATAGGTTAAATTTTGAATTAGCATCATGTTCTTTGTACACCTAATCCCAGTGTAATACTTGTAAGCTTTCTTTAAAATGTGGAGTCGTTAAACCGTTATTTTAAAGCACTATTTTCTAGGCACGAATACGTTTAGACATGTAGTGCGCAGATAAGTCACATCAAAGTTGCTACAAACACAGAAGTTGAATTAATTTAACCGAAAGAGGAGAATCTGCTGAGTCATAAAAGCAAAATTGTTAATTTTAATATGGAGAAAAGTTGTGATAATTCCAAACGCGAAAGCTATATATCTGTAGCTCGGTCATAAACCATTCTGTTTTCGTACAGTGTTTCACTCTTCTAATAATTAAATATCTACCGTTCTACATTGTTTGCATACATAAACACAAGGACGTGCTCATTTCACTAAATCTTTTATCTTAGCTCTCGGCAATGGTAGCGTACTAAGGAAACAGGAAAGCTAAAAAGATAACCTTCAAGTGGAACTGACACCATTTTTCACTGCATTAGAGCGTAGCGGAAGCACCGGAAATGATGCTCTTCATGATGCTAAGAAGATAATCAGCAAATCTGGAAATAGGTAAGAGTTTAGTGTTTCATCCATACGTACGTTAGAAATATAGCAACGGCTCATTTCTTCCAGAATGTCGAAAGATAGCAGCATTTTCTAATCTAGAGAAATGTGCAAGAATTTCCTGGGAAATCTACAGAGAAAGAAACAAAACTGAAATGATAATAGTTTGAGGAGTACGTGCAATATTGTCTGAGTTATCTTGGTATACCCGAATCGCCTTTAAGTAGGTGAAATATTATTTGTTACAACTGGTTCTGCATCTGCTGGCAACGGGTTGACACAAAGAGAGTTGGATTGCCTGAAAATATCACAACGTCGTAGCTCATACACACATTACTAACAGGATCTCCAGCGGCATTACTGTACATATTGAGACACGAATCATTCGTTAATTAATTCAGCACAATCAACATTTGTTTCTAATCTGTAGCATGACGTCAGCTGCTGCATGTTTTAACAAATTTTGCAATAAACTACAGAGAGCTTTCGAAGTTGCAATATTGATTCTCTTTATTACTTGGTGACTCATTTCGAGCCTAAGCTCATTAGCGAATCATCTAATAAGCTACGCAATAACTGGCATTACGACAACCAAATGATTGCTTATTCTAGTGAAAAAACACCTTGTAAAGCAGTGAAGGACTCAGCTTCATTCATCAAACTGAGACTCCGAAGTGTCACAGGTAGGCGACGATACCACAAACGTATTTCCTGTGTATAACAACAACAAAAAATGGTTCAAATGGCTCTGAGCTCTATGGGACTTAACTTCAGAGGTAAACAGTCCTCTAGAACTTAGAACCACTTAAACCTAACTCACCGAAAGACATCACACACATCCATGCCCGAGGCAGGATTCGAACCTGCGACCGTAGCGGTCGCGCGTTTTCAGACTGTAGCGCCTAGAACCGCTCGGCCACTTCGGCCGGTCGGCTGTATAACAACAGTCCAAATATAAAAGATACGATAATAACATAAAGTTTCTCTGTAGTTAGCAGTCATACTGTATACAAAAACTTTTCAAATCAATTTAGGCCACAGAATAAAAACAGTAAGCAGTTACAAACCAAACAAAAATTGCAACTTGTAAATGACAGCAACAACTTTAAAATCACGCAACTACTCAACAAGATTGATAATGCAACAACTGAACAAAATCCATTGCACGAGCTTAGATGTAGAGAATCGTACAATATGAAAACTGAAGACGTTAAACTGGACTGCAGTGTTGTTGATTACAATTGTTGTTGTTGTTGTTGTTGTTGTTGTGGTCTTCAGTCCAGAGACCGGTTTGATGCATTTCTCCGTGCTACTCTATCCTGTGCAAGCCTTTTCAACTCTGAGTAACTGCTGCACCCTACATACTTATGAATTTACTTAGTGTATTTATCTCTTGGTCTCCCTCTACAATATTTACCCTCCACGTTTCCCTCCAATACTAAATTGGTGACACCTTGATGCCTCAGAACCTGTCGATCCCTTCTTCTAGTGATATCGTGCCAAAACTTTCTCTTCTTCCCAATTATAATCAGTAACTCCTCATTAGTTACGTGATCTACCCATCTAATCTTCAGCATTCTTATGTAGCACCACATTGCAAAGTCTTCCACTCTCTCCTTGTCTAAACCATATATCGTCGATGTTCCACTTCATCGCTGCACTCCACACAAATATTTTCTGAAAAGTCTACCTGACACTTAAATCCATACTCGGCATTAACAAGTTTCTCTTCTTCAGAAACGCTTTCCTTACCATAGCCAGTCTACATTTACATTCTTACTGCTTCGATCATCACGTTATTTTGCTTCCAAAGTAACAAAACTTGTTTACTACTTTAAGTATCTCATACCATAAACTAGTTCCCTCATTACCGCCTGATTTAATTCGACTACATTCCATTATCCTCGTTTTGCTTTTGTTGATGTTCATCTTATATCCTTCTCTCAAGACACTGTCCATTCCGTTCAGTTGCACTTCCGGGTCCTTTGCTGTCTCTGACAAAATTACAATGTCGTCGACCAATCTCAAAGTTTTTATTTCTTCTCTATGGATATTAATTCCTACCCCAAATTTTTCTTTTGTTTCCTTTACTGCTTGTTCAATATACAGATTAAAAGACATCGAGGATAGCCAAGAACCCTGTCTCACTCCCTTCTCAACCACTGCTTCCCTTTCGTGCACCTCGATTCTTATAACTGCCATCTGATTTCTGTAGAAATTGTAAAGAGACTTTCGGTGCCTGTATTATGCCACCTTCAGAACTTGAATGATGCTCTTGCAGTCAACATTGTCAAAAGCTTTCTCTACATCTACAAATGTTAGAAACGTAGGTTTGCCTTCCCTTAACTTGTCTTCTAAGGTAAGTCGTAGCGTTGAAAGTTCTTTATTAAAAATTTTAATTAAACTGCTGAGTGAAACTGAATGCAAGTGAATCTACTTTCTCTTTACTTTTTCTTATCATGTCAACACTGACCAACAATATTCTAGCGCAACGCAGTCTGACTGCTCAAAAAGAGGATAACCTGACTTCAAATAATTAATTCAAAAGAATGGCCCTGACTAAAAAGAAATTTTAACAGTAACCTATACATTCCATTAAGCACTTACGCCCCAAAAATCTTCATTACGCGAACTACTGCAATACAGCGAGCGTCAGTACTGGCAGCTAAATAAAGATTATAACTACTAAAGCCACCAACTACTAATAGGCATGTGGTTAGTAAAGGAAAGATTTTGTTGAAAACCAAATAATGTAAATTTTTTATTTTAATAATGTGACATTCAATGCAGACACAAACATAAATCGTCATTGACATCTAATACAAAGGTATATAATCATAAATAGTATTCAGTCTCCAAGTCGAACATGTACAGGTCGTTAGCGTACGCTAACACTTCAGACCTCTACCCTCCATCAATGCTAACTTCTCACATTTAACATCCATCACTGGTGGCTGTTCACCTCCAACTGCCCAACAGTACTTCCATCACTGCTGGCGAATAACTTCCAACTTTCTAAGACTACTGGCGATTAACTTCCAACGAGCCACAGAGACTCTTACAAAGAAAGCGCAGTCAGAGATCGAATGCAAAGCGCTACACAGCGCTGCCAACACAGAAGCACCCACTTACAGGGGCAGTATTGCCTCACGTGCTCCAAAATTTCTACAGAATCCAAACTCATCTTCCACTAGGTCGGTTCTACCAGTTTTTCTATTCCTCTGTAAATAATTCGTTTATTATATTGCAACCGTGACTTATTAAATTGATAGTTCGGTAATTTTCACACTTGACAACAGCTGCTTTCTTTGGTATTGAAATTATCACATTCTTATTGTAGTCTAAAGATATTTCGCCTGTCTCATACATCTTGCTGATCAGGTCGTAGGATTTTGTCATGGCTAGCTCTCCCAAGGCTATCAGTGGTCCTAATGGAATGTTGTCTACTCCTGGGGCCTTATTTCGACATCTGTCTTTCAATGGTCTGTTAAATTCTTCACGCAATATCATATCTCCAATTTCATCCTCATCTACGTCTTCGTCCATTTTCATAATATTTCCCTAAAGAACAGCGCCCTTGTATAGATCCTCTATATACTCCTACTGCCTTTCTGCTTTCCCTTCTTTGCTTAGGACTGGTTTTCCATCTGAGCTCTTGATATTCATGCAGGTGGTTCTCTTTCCTCCCAAGGTCTCTTTAATTTTTCTGTAGGGTGTATCTATCTTACCCCTATAATGTATGCTTCTACATCCTTACATTTCTCCAGTCGCCGTCTCTGCTGCGGCATTTTACTCTTCCTGTCGATCTCATTTTTGAGAGTTTTTTATTCCGTTTTGTCTGCTACATTTAGTGCGTTTTTATATTTTCTCCTTTCATCACTTAAATGCAATACCTATTTGTTACCCAAAGATTTCTACTATAACACGTCTTTTTACGTACTTTGCCCTCTGCTGCCTTAACTATTTCATGTCTGAAAGCTACTAATTCTTCTTCTACTGTATTTCTTTCCCATGTTCTTTCAATCGTTCCCTAATTCTCTTTCTGAAACGACCTACAACCTCTGGTTCTTTCAGTCCCTTTAAGTCCCATCACCTTAAATTCCTAGCTCTTTGCAGTTTCTCGAGTTTTAATCTAGAGTTCATAGCCAATATATTGTTGTCGCAGTCGGTATATGCCCTGGAAATGTCTTGCAATTTAAAACCTGGTTCCTAAATGTCTGTCACCCCGTTATATAATCTGTCTGAAACCTTAAAGTGTCTCCTGGCCTCTTCCACGTGTAAACACTTCTTTCATGATTCTTAAATCAAATGTTCTGTGCAAAATTTTACCAGACGGCTTCCTCTTTCATTCCTTACCCCAATCCATATTCATCTACTACTTTTCCCTCTCTTCCTTTCCCTACTATTTAATTCCAGTCTCCCAAGACTATTAAATTTTCGTCTCCCTTAACTATCTGAATAATCTCTTTCATCGCGTCATACATTTCTTCAATCTCTTCATCATCTGCGGAGCTAGTTGGCGTATAAACTTGTACTACTGTGATAGGTTTGGGTTTCGTGTCTATCTTGGCTGGAATAATGCGTCCACTATGCTGTTCTAGTTTTTATTCATTATTTAATCTACTCCTGTATTACTCATATTTTATTTTGTATTTATAATCCTGTTTTCGACTGACCAAAAGTCTTGTTCCTTTCGCAACCGAACTTCACTAATTCCCACTATATCTAACTTTAACCTATCCATTTCCCTTTTTAAATTTTCTAACCTGCCCGATTAAAGGATCTGACACTCCACTCTCCGATACGTAGAACGCCAGTTTTATTTCTCCTGATAACGACGTCCTTGTGAGTAGCCCCCGCCCGAAGATCCGAATGGGGGAATATTTTAGCTCTGGAATGTTTTACCCAAGATGACGATGTCATAATCATTTAACCATACCGTAAAGGTGCATGCCGTCGGGAAAAATTATGTCTGTAATTTCCCCGTGGCTTCAGCCATTCGCAGTACCAGCACAACGAGGCCGTTTTGTTTGATGTTTCCGTCAATCATCCAGACTGTTGCCGCTGCAACTACTGGGAAGGCTGCTGCCATCTTCAGGAACCACACGTTTGTCTGGCCTCTCAACAGATACCCCTCCGTTGTGGTTGCACCTACGGTACGTCTATTTGCATCGCTTTGGCACGCAAGCCTCCCTATCGACGGCAAGGTCCGTGGTTCATGGAATTATGAAAAACCAGTAATAAGCAACAACTAGCAAAACTTCACAGAAAATGTATTGTTATGTATTACGTAAACCACAATAAACTTATCTGTTTGTATTTTTGTTTCATCGTGAGCAAATGAAATTAGAAAATTGCAGTGGCTGAATTGTTAGGAGCCGACCACTGTGTCCGAGCGGTTCTGGGCGCTTCAGTCCGGAACCGCGCTACTGCTACGGTCGCAGGTTCGAATCCTGCCTCGGGTTTGGATGTCCTTAGGTTAGTTAGGTTTAAGCAGTTCTAAGTCTAGGGGACTGATGATCTCAGATGTTAAGTCCCATAGGGCTTAGAGCCACATGTATATATTTAACGGTCGATACCGGGCCTGCGACTTACAAATAAAATGTCTCCCGTGTACGGGAATAATATTAATGGGATACTCGAGTCCAGGTATGTCACATGGACGACGACATACGGATATTTGGATCTGGGCGCGAGTCGCGATTGGAGAGCGAAAGCTGTTAAGGGTGGGAGTGAGTGTTCGAGTCACGGCCGGCACAAATTTTCACTGTCTTCATTCCATTATGCAGGTGGAGTTGGTTCACATTTGCAACTTCCTTTAAATTTCATGTATTTTACATTTATTTAGTATTCTTTACATATCACTTTCCAAATGATACTGTAAAAACCTTAATTCATGGCAGCAATTATTTCTCGATACTAAAGTTACGTAGGTACATGCACATAATATCATTTACAGGACACAATATAAAATAATGAAGTTACGTCGGCTACAAGAGAGTCACTACAGTTTCGTCACAGAAATATAAATTGCATTTCAATCCCTTTAGGCTGAATTGATTGTCTGCAGTAGCGCAACACTACATAAACAACTATAGTTACTACCGCTTTTTATTACAATAATTACGTGACTGAAAATCAATTGTAAATTTACTGAATCTGTTTTCTGTTAATTTTCTCGGAAGTTGTAGTGAGAGGGATAGAACTCTGCTCTTGATTAACGACTTGGGTCAATGATGTTTCACTCGCAAAGTTTCTGCGCCGAGTAAAGGCGCTGTAATGTTCCAAAAAAGTATTTCGCTGGCATGCCTATTCCACAGATATAAACATACTGGTTGGATCTTCATTTTCGATGAGTTGCTTGCGGTTAGATGTAATGTTAACTATGAAATTAATTATCGCAAATATACTCTTTTTGATTAGCTAGCAGCTTGAATAAAATTACGAACAACGAAAAATTAAATTGTCCACAATCTATATATTTTTGTAATCGGCGTGGAAGGTTTTTTGTTTTATAGAGTAGAATTTTTTCAAAATTGTGATCATTTTTCACGAGCAGGTTCTCTTTGGCTAAGTATCCACGCTGATACCACGATGACGTGTGCAGTACCTCGGGCTCTCACCACTGTGCCCATTGTTGCGCCAACCCCTGGCGAGGCAGCGACAGCGGAAAGCGGCCCGACCAACAACACTGTTCGATGGAAGCGTGGCACCACGTCTTTCATTCTGAGGAGTCCCGAATTTATGTACAGGATCACGATGGACGTTTCTGTAGGAAGACTCTCACAGGAGAACGAACGAGGTCAGACTGCGCTCGCCGCCGTCATAAGGCTCCATCCTCCGGTGTCAGGGTACGGGGTGGCACTGAGTACACAACACGATCACCTATGGTTCAATTAATCGGTAATGTTGCAAGTAACTTTTACATTTCCTGTATGTTGAGACCGGTGGCGGCGTGCCGTTATCTTTCAGCAAGATGACGCACGAACTCAAAAATGGTTCAAACTACTCTGAGCACTACGGGACTTAACTGCTGAGGTCATCAGTCCCGTAGAACTTAGAACTACTTAAAGCTAACTAACCTAAGGACATCACACACATCCATGCCCGAGGCAGAATTCGAACCTGCGACAGTAGCGATCGCGAGGTTCCAGACTGTAGCGCCTAGAACCGCTCGGCCACACAGGCCGGCGCACGAACTCATGTTACCCGCGTTGTCCTGACGAATCTCGATACAAACGGTATTCGACTGTCACAAGGACTGGTACATCCTCTAGCCGTGTTACCCATGAAAAACCTCAGGTCACAAACTGTCAAGAGACTGGCATGCCACTACCCGTTAGCCATAGAGTACGAGCGGCATAGAAGACAAACTTGTGTCTGCCCTCCAAGTCCACTTCGACTCGATGCCCAACAGTCCCAGTGTCGCGGCCAAAGCTGGCTGTTCTATCTACTGAGTTTCTCACTGTGTATACCCCCAAATCACACAAAAGTTGATAAAATATTTTTTCTACTTACTCTACGGGGTGAAACTCACGCAAGTGCAGATTTTTTCGTGTGGTACTTTAATATGAATACGCGTCAGTGCATTGGCGGATAAAGAAAAACCTCAAGGACGCAGCGCTAAAGTTATCTTGAGCTACCTTTACTTTTATCGTAATAAAAAATAATCAAGTCAGAGGCAAAGTTTAAGAAAGTTTTATCTAAACTGATTATACACATATATAAGACAATGCCGTCTTATGATAGAGTAAAGTAACAATTGTGTTTCTCTACATTAAATGATGAACTCTATGCGCCCATTCTTCCTGGAAAATTGGTTAATTACATCGTCAATAGGACAATCAATGTCACGATGAGTGTTCAACAGAGCTACGCCATTAAGTCGATCCTCGTTCATAACGCATCGAGATCACTAGAATGGCCGCGAGCTTTCTCGTAGGTACAGGGTGTTTAAAAAATGACCGGTATATTTGAAACGGCAATAAAAACTAAACGAGCAGCGATACAAATACACCGTTTGTTGCAATATGCTTGGAACAACAGTACATTTTCAGGCGGACAAACTTTCGAAATTACAGTAGTTACAATTTTCTACCCCCCCATGAACCATGGACCTTGCCGTTGGTGGGGAGGCTTGCGTGCCTCAGCGATACAGATGGCCGTAACGTAGGTGCAACCACAACGGAGGGGTATCTGTTGAGAGGCCAGACAAACGTGTGGTTCCTGAAGAGGGGCAGCAGCCTTTTCAGTAGTTGCAGGGGCAACAGTCTGGATGATTGACTGATCTGGCCTTGCAACATTAACCAAAACGGCGTTGCTGTGCTGGTACTGCGAACGGCTGAAAGCAAGGGGAAACTACAGCCGTAATTTTTCCCGAGGACATGCAGCTTTACTGTATGATTACATGATGATGGCATCCTCTTGGGTAAAATATTCCGGAGGTAAAATAGTCCCCCATTCGGATCTCCGGGCGGGGACTACTCAGGAGGATGTCGTTATCAGGAGAAAGAAAACTGGCGTTCTACGGATCGGAGCGTGGAATGTCAGATCCCTTAATCGGGCAGGTAGGTTAGAAAATTTAAAAAGGGAAATGGATAGGTTAAAGTTAGATATAGTGGGAATTAGTGAAGTTCGGTGGCAGGAGGAACAAGACTTCTGGTCAGGTGATTACAGGGTTATAAACACAAAATCAAATAGGGGTAATGCAGGAGTAGGTTTAATAATGAATAGGAAAATAGGAATGCGGGTAAGCTACTACAAACACCATAGTGAACGCATTATTGTGGCCAAGATAGACACAAAGCCCATCCCTACTACAGTAGTACAAGTTTATATGCCAACTAGCTCTGCAGATGACGAAGAAATTGAAGAAATGTACGATGAAATAAAAGAAATTATTCAGATAGTGAAGGGAGACGAAAATTTAATAGTAATGGGTGACTGGAATTCGAGTGTAGGAAAAGGGAGAGAAGGAAACATAGTAGGTGAATATGGATTGGGGCTAAGAAATGAAAGAGGAAGCCGCCTAGTAGAATTTTGTACAGAGCACAACTTAGTCATAGGTAACACTTGGTTTAAGAATCATGAAAGAAGGTTGTATACGTGGAAGAACCCTGGAGATACTAAAAGGTATCAGATAGATTATATAATGGTAAGACAGAGATTTAGGAACCAGGTTTTAAGTTGTAAGACATTTCCAGGGGCAGATGTGGACTCTGACCACAATCTATTGGTTATGACCTGTAGATTAAAACTGAAGAAAATGCAAAAATGTGGGAAATTAAGGAGATGGGACCTGGATAAACTGAAAGAACCAGAGGTTGTACAGAGTTTCAGGGAGAGCATAAGGGAACAATTGACAGGAATAGGGGAAAGAAATACAGTAGAAGAAGAATGGGTAGCTCTGAGGGACGAAGTAGTGAAGGCAGCAGAGGATAAAGTAGGTAAAAAGACGAGGGCTGCTAGAAATCCTTGGGTAACAGAAGAAATATTGAATTTAATTGATGAAAGGAGAAAATATAAAAATGCAGTAAATGAAGCAGGCAAAAAGGAATACAAACGTCTCAAAAATGAGATCGACAGGAAGTGCAAAATGGCTAAACAGGGATGGCTAGAGGACAAATGTAAGGATGTAGAGGCTTATCTCACTAGGGGTAAGATAGATACTGCCTACAGGAAAATTAAAGAGACCTTTGGAGAGAAGAGAACCACGTGTATGAATATCAAGAGCTCAGATGGCAACCCAGTTCTAAGCAAAGAAGGGAAGGCAGAAAGGTGGCAGGAGTATATAGAGGGTTTATACAAGGGCGATGTACTTGAGGACAATATTATGGAAGAGGATGTAGATGAAGACGAAATGGGTGATGCGATACTGCGTGAAGAGTTTGACAGAGCACTGAAAGACCTGAGTCAAAACAAGGCCCCCGGAGTAGACAACATTCCATTAGAACTACTGACGGCCTTGGGAGAGCCAGTCCTGACAAAACTCTACCAGCTGGTGAGCAAGATGTATGAGACAGGCGAAATACCCTCAGACTTCAAGAAGAATATAATAATTCCAATCCCAAAGAAAGCAGGTGCTGACAGATGTGAAAATTACCGAACTATCAGTTTAATAAGTCACAGCTGCAAAATACTAACGCGAATTCTTTACAGACGAATGGAAAAACTGGTAGATGCAGACCTCGGGGAGGATCAGTTTGGATTCCGTCGAAATGTTGGAACACGTGAGGCAATACTGACCTTACGAGTTATCTTAGAAGCTAGATTAAGAAAAGGCAAACCTACGTTTCTAGCATTTGTAGACTTAGAGAAAGCTTTTGACAATGTTGACTGGAATACTCTTTTTTCAAATTCTAAAGGTGGCAGGGGTAAAATACAGGGAACGAAAGGCTATTTACAATTTGTACAAAAACCAGATGGCAGTAATAAGAGTCGAGGGGCATGAAAGGGAAGCAGTGGTTGGGAAAGGAGTGAGACAGGGTTGTAGCCTCTCCCCGATGTTATTCAATCTGTATATTGAGCAAGCAGTAAAGGAAACAAAAGAAAAATTTGGAGTAGGTATTAAAATTCATGGAGACGAAGTAAAAACTTTGAGGTTCGCCGATGACATTGTAATTCTGTCAGAGACGGCAAAGGACTTGGAAGAGCAGTTGAACGGAATGGACAGTGTCTTGAAAGGAGGATATAAGATGAACATCAACAAAAGCAAAACGAGGATAATGGAATGTAGTCCAATTAAATCGGGTGATGCTGAGGGAATTAGATTAGGAAATGAGACACTTAAAGTAGTAAAGGAGTTTTGCTATTTAGGAAGTAAAATAACTGATGATGGTCGAAGTAGAGAGGATATAAAATGTAGACTGGCAATGGCAAGGAAAGCGTTTCTGAAGAAGAGAAATTTGTTAACATCGAATATAGATTTAAGTGTCAGGAAGTCATTTCTGAAAATATTTGTTTGGAGTGTAGCCATGTATGGAAGTGAAACATGGACGATAACTAGTTTGGACAAGAAGAGAATTGAAGCTTTCGAAATGTGGTGCTACAGAAGAATACTGAAGATAAGGTGGATAGATCACGTAACTAATGAGGAGGTATTGAATAGGATTGGGGAGAAGAGAAGTTTGTGGCACAACTTGACTGGAAGAAGGGATCGGTTGGTAGGACATGTTTTGAGGCATCAAGGGATCACAAATTTAGCATTGGAGGGCAGTGTGGAGGGTAAAAATCGTAGAGGGAGACCGAGAGATGAGTACACTAAGCAGATTCAGAAGGATGTAGGTTGCAGTAGGTACTGGGAGATGAAGAAGCTTGCACAGGATAGAGTAGCATGGAGAGCTGCATCA
This sequence comes from Schistocerca gregaria, assembly GCF_023897955.1. NCBI lineage: Eukaryota > Metazoa > Arthropoda > Insecta > Orthoptera > Acrididae > Schistocerca > Schistocerca gregaria. The sequence continues at coordinate 784,807,906 of NC_064921.1, read as the reverse complement.
AACCAGTCTCAGGACTGAAGACAACAACAACAACACAATTTTCTACAACAGATTGCGCTGCAAGTGATGTGAAAGATATAGAAGACAACGCAGTCTGTGGGTGTGCCATTCTGTACGTCGACTTTCTGCTGTAAGCGTGTGGTGTTTACAACGTGCAAGTGTGCTGTGTACAACATGGTTTATTCCTTAGAACAGAGGATTTTTCTGGTGTTGGAATTCCACCGCCTAGAACACAGTGTTGTTGCAACAAGACGAAGTTTTCAACGGAGGTTTAATGTAACCAAAGGACCGAAAAGCGATACAATAAAGGACATGTTTGAAAAATTTCAACAGACTGGGAACGTGACAGATGAACGTGCTGGAAAGGTAGGGCGACCACGTACGGCAACCACAGAGGGCAACGCGCAGCTAGTGCAGCAGGTGATCCAACAGCGGCCTCGGGTTTCCGTTCGCCGTGTTGCAGCTGCGGTCCAAATGAAGCCAACGTCCACGTATCGTCTCATGCACCAGAGTTTACACCTCTATCCATACAAAATTCAAACGCTGCAACCCCTCAGCGCCGCTACCATTGCTGCATGAGAGACATTCTCTAACGATATAGTGCACAGGATTGATGACGGCGATATGCATGTGGGCAGCATTTGGTTTACTGACGAAGCTTATTTTCGTCAATAAACAGAACTGGCGCATACGGGTAACCGAAAAGCCCCATGTTACAGTCCCATCGTCCCTGCATCCTCAAAAAGTACTGGTCTGGGCCGCCATTTCTTCCAAAGGAATCATTGGCCCATTTTTCAGATCCGAAACGATTACTGCATCACGCTATCTGGACATTCTTCGTGAATTTGTGGCGGTACAAACTGCCTTAGACGATACTGCGAACACCTCGTGGTTTATGCAAGATGGTGCCCGGCCACATCGCACGGCCGACGTCTTTAATTTCCTGAATGAATATTTCGATGATCGTGTGATTGCTTTGGGCTATCCGAAACATACAGGAGGCGGCGTGGATTGGCCTTCCTATACGCCAGACATCAACCCCTGTGACTTCTTTCTGTGGGGACACTTGAAAGACCAGGTGTACCGCCAGAATCCAGAAACAATTGAACAGCTGAAGCAGTACATCTCATCTGCATGTGAAGCCATTCCGCCAGACACGTTGTCAAAGGTTTCGGGTAATTTCATTCAGAGACTACGCCATATTATTGCTGCGCATGGTGGATATGTGGAAAATATCGTACTATAGAGTTTCCCAGACCGCAGCGCCATCTGTTGTTGACAATTGTAACTACTGTAATTTCGAAAGTTTGTCTGCCTGAAAATGTACTGTTGTCCCAAGCATATTGCAACAAACGGTGTATTTCTATCGCTGCTCGTTTAGTTTGTATTGCCGTTTCAAATATACCGGTCATTTTTGAAACACCCTGTATATAAGACAATGGCGTCTTATGATAGAGTAAAATAACAATTGTGTTTCTCTACATTAAATGATGAACTCTATGCGCCCATTCTCCCTGGAAAATTGGTTAATTACATCGTCAATAGGACAATCAATGTCACGATGAGTGTTCAACATAGCTACGTCATTAAGTCGATCCTCCTTCATAACGCATCGAGATCACTAGAATGGCCGCGACCTTTCTCGTAGGTATATGTAAGCTATATATGTGCCAGAGAGAAACGTATAAAATATGATGACACGGACACGCGTGCTACATAGGAAAGTACAAATACTCGATCACTCGCTTCAGACGAGTCGACTGACGAAAGAAACGAACGAATAGCGTGCGGGCTGACTGGCGGGGGCGGCGCGAAAGACAATGCGGGTGCCCCCCCTCCCCCTCCCCCTCCCCCTCCCCCTCCCCCTCCCCCTCCATATGTATCCGCCACTGGCTGTGAGTGTATTGGTTGTTATTTCTCTGCGTTGAACAATCTTCCCTCAAATGCGTCACAAACTTTATGACCCGATGTATCCTGTACGGCCATAATTCACCACTAAGTTGACTGTGCCTATTAGTATATATAAACTGTTTTCCGTCCACGTGTCAACGTTTCCAATGTCTGATCTGATGAACAGGTAAAAAAAAAAGTGATCGTATGGCATTGGTTTTAGGGAGGCCCCATCCGGGGAAGTTCGGCAGAAGAGTATGAATCTTATGTGATATGGCGCTTGGTGGAGATGAGCATGAAAAGATGATGAGGACAACACAACACCCAGTCCACGAGCGGAGAAAATCTCCAACCCGGGCCCGGTGCATGGAAGGCTACCACGTTACCATCCAGCTAACTAGACGGACAACAGGGGAAAATAAGTACTACTGGCTTGGTATTTTCACCTTTACCTGGACGTACGTCCCAACATAAAAACATACGACTTATAACAGCAATAGTTATTAGTCTGCAAATAGTGTAAATGCTGATGAAGTGTTGTCCAGTCCGCTGTCCTACGTCACCAACAGAAATATCTGCACCTATTACATCCTGAATACGTATACACACAAAATTTCAGTTTTTTGTATCCTTTATGGTGTCGGTACTCTTATGACTAGCAGTGAATGTGTCATTCTGAACACCAGTTTCAGTTGGGACCAAACTCTAGGTTATCATTTTTAAATACGAGTATGTAACAACGTTTACATGCGATCTCAGCGAAGAAGGAAATAAGAATGATCTTTTGGCTTAAACAATGTCCAGTTCCGGACTTATTCAGTTTTGAATTGTGGTTTCAGATCACATAAAAACGCACCTTAGATCGGTAGGAGAGAAAATTTTGCGGAGATTTTCACAATAATATTACTGTCCTTGAACCTCTCTCTCTCTCTCTCTGTCTCTCTCTCTCTCTCTCTCTCTGCTTTGTCTGTCTCTCTGTATACGTCATTAAATATGTGAACACGAACTATTTTAATAATTTATCTATTTTACTAGCTGTTGAGCTGCATGGCTTTGGATTATATTACTGTGATAAATACAGCAACCAGCCACATTGCCAAATATTTTTATTTCAGGTAATACGCGTTTCGGGCTTTCACCAATCTACAATTAGCGTAATATATATTTATGTCTTCAGTCAGTACATAGTTACAAAATTGACAGCTAGTTGGAGGGCTTTCACCAATCTACAATTAGCGTAATATATATTTATGTCTTCAGTCAGTACATAGTTACAAAATTGACAGCTAGTTGGATGCTGCAATTGCTTTTCTATTCTGCCTGTTGTTACCCCTGTTCTCGTCCTTATGGATATGGCACAAACACGTCTATTTTGCACAAAACAGTCCAGTAGCGACCATGTTAGCTTAAATAAAAGTACATAACAAAGTGGCGGGTTTCTGTATTTTTTAAAATAATTAAAATAACGAAATATTCCTTTTACGATTAATTGACTTGGTTGACACTTTGTGACTGTGATCCTTGAAAATTATAAGAGCGTCAGTTTCTGTTCGCACTGATGGATGGAAAGTCGTTAAGGTAAACACATACAGATTCTCCGTAATAAATATAATTGATAATTACTGAATTGGAGATAATGATGATAATTGTATCAGTGTAATAGTCGCAATGGTGGCTATGAAAATCGCGACCACGCCGGCTAATTCTTCTCAAAAAACTTATCGACTAATCCCTGAGATGATCTAGTATAAAATAATAAGCACTAAATTTTTAGTGACCATTTATCGTGAGAAAGTCATAGAATACATCTGGCTATCGAAACATTCCTTACTATTCAAGGACACTTACGTGGACCATCTGTTCAAAAAGTTACAGGCAAGAAGAAACAAGTGAAAGAAACAAAACTGACAGATTTCGTTTTTACCCATGCAGACAAAACAAAAAATCTGTGTAATATAGAGACTACAGGAATCTGAGACGTGAATATATTTAAACATAATGCGAGTTCCTCGGTCGGTGGAAAAATGTTGTTTCTATTCGATTAAATCTCGTCATTCACTCGTGATGAATTACGCAGTTCAAGACTGAAAAAACCATGGTAATTTTTAAGGTCTGCAGCTAGTAAGAATGTTATGGAAGCTGCCTCCAGAAGATTATGAACATAGAAACCATATTGTGATCTAATTTTGGAGCAGTCGTCTAATGTGAGTGACACATCAGACCTGCCGCAGATGTTGAGGGCCGTCTGGTAGCTCTGACGTCACACCACGCTCTCTCTCTCTCTCTCTCTCTCTCTCTCTCTCTCTCTCTCTCACACACACTCACTTACACACACACACACACACACACACACACACACGCACAAACACACACAAACACACACACGTGTGTGGATACTGAGCTTCTTGTTGACACAGCCCATGTCAGAGTGAAACTAACGAGGCGTGAACTGAATATCGAAGGCGCCCCGAGAGGCGAACGTGTTCAAAAGGTAAGCAGAACTGGGCGAGGCCAAAGCGAACGTCTTGGCAGCGACGCTGGTAGGAGTACGGCATCATCAAAGTCAGGAGGCTGTAACCTAATTTCACATTACCCATCACGTAATGTTCACCAAGTTGCTTCTGTGAACTGACGCGAGAAATTCAGATGCCTGTTTGCCGTCTCGTTTATTCGATTCAGTCAGGCATCGGCGAATCAGTGTTTTGTTTCTTATTTACTACGGCTTTCAAGCAAGTCAAAAGAATTCTCGGACTCATTGGTATACGGTGTGTTTCAAAAAGATGGAACTGATGTCAGAGACCGACATGATGACGACAGGCCTGGAAACTAAAAGTTAATCTTCTATGTCTACATCTATATGATTACCCTGCATTTCAGAATTAAGTGCCTGGCAGAGTGTTCATGGAGACACATACAAGCTATTTTCTACTGTTCCAGTGTCGAACTGCGAGTACTTAAATCTTTCTGTGCGCGTTCTGATTTATTCTATCGTGGCGATCATTTCTCCGTACATAGGAGGGCGCAAACAATATTATCATAATCGAAAGAGAAAGTAAATGACGATAAGCTCCTGCGACACCAAAATGATTGTCACCCCAGTTCACGTGTCATGTCCCTGGCACTGTCTCCCTTATTTCGCGATAATGCAGAACGAACTGTTGTTTTTTGAAGTTTGTCGACGTTCTCCGTCACTTCCATCTGATGTGGATACCACAGCGCACAGCATTACTTCAGACTACAGTCGAGAAGCGTGGTGTCCCTTTCATGGGCCTGCTGCACCTTCTAAGTACTCTGCCAATAAATCACAGTCTTTGATTTGTTTCCCTCAACAACAAAAATATCTATGTGATCACTCCAATTTAAATCCTTCGTAATTGTAATCCCTAAGAGCTTACTTCAATTTAAATCTTTTAAATGTTTGTAATTTATCGTCTAACAGAAAATTAGCAAAGTTCTTTTAGTAGTCGTGTGGATGACTTCATACTTCTAATTATTTAGAGCCAGTTGCCACTTTTCGGCCCTACAGATATATAAATCATTTTTTAAAGTAATTTGATCATATGACTCTGCAAGGCTGTAAACGAGAACATTATCTGCAGATAACCTGAGAGAGCTGCTCAGATTGTCTCCCGTCTCATTTATGTATATCTGGAACAGCAAAGGGCCTATAACACTTATTTGGGGAAAGCCAGATATTACTTCCATCATTTAGTACGAACTGTGACCTTTCTGACGGGAACTCACGAATCCAGTCACACAACTCAGGCGATACTCCATAGGCATGCAATTTTATTAGACGTTGCGGTGTCGAAAGCCTCCTGGAATTCTGAAAATGAAAGTGTGGAATCAGTTTTACATCCCCTGTCGATAGCTCTTATTACTCCGTGAGAATAAAAGGGCTAGATGTGTTTCACTAGAGCAATATTTTCTGAATCTATGCTATTTGTCAATAAATCGTTCTCTTCGAGATAATTCATAATGTTCGAACAGTACATATTCCAAAATCCTACCTCAAAGTGACGTTAGTCATAAGGATCTGCAATTCACCGAATTACTTCTATTTCTTTGCTTGGGTATTGGCGTGACTTTTGTAACTTTCCAGTCCTTAGGTAAAGATCTTTCGAAGAGCGAGCGGTTGTATATGATTGAAAAGTACGGAGCTACTGAAGCAGCATACTCTGAAAGGAATTTGACTAGTGCACAATTTGGAACGGAGGTCTTATCTTTATTAAGTGACTTAAGCTTCTTCACTACTCCGAGGACATCTGCTTCTAAGTTACTCATGTTGGCCGTTGTTTTATATTCTAGTTCTGGAATATATACTTCGTCTTCTTCGGCGAAGGAGTTTCGTAAAAACGTGTTTAGTAACTCTGCTTTAGTGGCAGTGCCACCAGTGATATCACCATTGTTATTGCGCAGTGAAGGTACTGATTGCATCTTTTCGCTGTATGTTCTACCAGCCTTAGAGACAGATTTTCATTGTGGGAAGTATTAAAAGGATCCCCCATTGGAATTCGTACAACATTTCGAGCTTCTGTAGAACTTCGCCAGTCTTGCGTTCTTTTAAATTTGGCATGGTTTTTTTCGTTGCTTTTGCAACAGTTTAATGACCTGTTTTGTGTAGAATGGGAATCAGAACTACCTCTTATTATTTGGTGTATGTTTCTGAGCGCAACGCGAAGTGGCCGCGAGCTTATAGACGCCATGTCACGAATCGTAAGGCCCCTCCCGCCGGAGGTTCGAGTCCTCCCTCGGGCATGGGTGTGAGTGTTGTCCTTAGCGTTACGTTAGTTTAAGTGGTGTGTAAGTCTCGGGACCGATGACCTCTGCAGTTTGGTCCCTTAGGAAGTCACACACATTTGAACATTTGTCTCTCAGTATACGTCGATACCATTCCTTTGAATTTAAACCACATCTGGTCTTCGCTTGCGTATTCATGTTGGAAGGAGTGAAGAGTGTCTCTCAGGAAAGCTCCAAACGCATTTTTGTCTGCTTTTTTAAATAGATGTACTTTCCGTTTATTTTTGGTGTATTTGGATATTACGGTATTTAGTCTCGCTACAACAGCCTTGTGGTCAGTAATACCTATATCCGTCATGATGCTCCCTATTTTCTCAGGATAATTTGTTGCTGAAAGGTCAAGTGTATTTCGCAACAATATACACTTGTACTTGGTTCTTGAACTAAGTGTCCAAACCAACTTTCTGGGAAAGCATTCAGTACAATTACGGACGCTATCTTATGCCCACCGCCTGCATTAAACACGTACCAAGGGCAATTTCTAAGTTTGCTGGCGCGCGTTATCTGCAGGGGTCTCCTTGAGGGCGATGGCTCACGCGTGGTCTAGATGACAGTACGACTCCAGCAGAGCAGACATGCTGTGTGCTTCCACCAGCAATGCGGGCCCGCTCGCATTCCTTAATTCTTTCGGGCCGTATTCCGACTAGATAATGGTGAATCAATACCGAAAATCAACTCTGAGATTCGCTTGTAGAAACGACTTTGCTAGACCAAAAGCACACGATGTCGAGCCAAGATCTCGGCTGCCGATGTCGTCGAGATCCACTTTTCGATCGTAAGTAACACGCTGTATGTGGAACTTATTAACGACGCTACATGCGACAGGGTTCTTCGAGACATGAAACAAGGACGACGCTTCTCTCCTGCGCGAACGGAAATGTTGGCAGTGTCGTAGTTGCTCATGCTGGACTGGAGCGTCGGACTGTACGGATATTCGAACTACTCTTGGAACTTCCCGCGGTAGACACCATGGCGGGACTGCGCCCCCGCGTGCAGTACACGAACACGCGGCAGAAAAGTGGACCAGATTTAAGTCGTATCCTGTCCTCCACGGAGTACGCCAGGTGCGCGTTGAACTACGATGGCGCATACTACGAAGGTAATCCCAAAAGTAAGGTCTCCTATTTTTTTATAAGTACATAGACCTGTTTATTTCTACAATGGTTTACATCAGTTTACAGCTTCATCATTTAGCTATTTTTCGACATAATCACCGTTTCTGTCGGTGCATTTTTGTAGACGCTGAGGCAGTTTTTGTGATTGCCCATGTCATACCAGCTCGCCGCCATGCTGTTCAGGAAGATATGAACCTCTTCTTTCACCTCGTCGTCGAAGCTGAATCGCTGGGACCACAATTAACGCTGACAGGTACTGTGAAACTCTGAAAAAACTCAAACGGGCAATTCAGAACCGGAGAAGAGGAATGTTGAGCAAGGGCGTACACATTCTTCATGACAACGCTCGCCCACACATCGCTCTACAAACCGTTGGTCTCCTGCAACAGTTTCAGTGGAACATAGTCACCCACCCATCCTATAGTCCTGACTTGGTGCCCAGTGACTATCACCTGTTCTCTAGGTGGAAAGAGCATTTGGCCGGAAAGCGATTCAGCTACGACGACAAGACGAAAGAAGACGTTCATAACTTTCTGAACAGCATGGCGGCGAGTTGGTATATCATGGGCATACAAAACTGCCACAGCGTCTACAAAAATGAATCGACAGAAATGGTAATTATGTCGAAAAATAGTTAAATGTTCAAGCTGTAAAGTGATATAACCATTGTAGAAATAAACAGGTCTACGTACTTATAAAAAATAGGAGACTTTACTTTTGGGACTACTCTCGTATCATACTGTCTAATAGGGGACTGCCTGTCAATAGTTATTTATGACGGCCAGCATAAAACGTGTTCGGGGTGCGGCAAGCAAGGTCATTTCCGTTCCGATTGCCTCCAACCTCAGATCACACAACTTCCACCGCAGGACTTGACACTTCTTCTGACGCAGACAATGCTGCCAGTAACTAGTAAGCGGTGGCGCTCACTGCGGCTCCGTCCGTCCAGAAGCAACAGACCGACGTTGCAGTACCGGAGTCGCCCTCTGCAGAACGACACCGGGCCAATTAGTCGGACTGGCCAGTGGCAGAACTCCGTCCGCCGGACACTGCAGGCACCGCCGACATCAGGATGGCAAGCGATGCATTTACCGCACCAACGGAAGCCTTTGTGCCGGCAGGCGTGAGTCAATGGCATCGTCCGACCGGATGGCCACACACGAAAACAACGTTCTCTGACATGCCAAATTGACCCGTAAGAACACATTGGAACACTGCAGCTCCTATTCGCAGAAGAACGGATGCTGCAGGATGCCGACTGTGAGGCTGACAGAATTGCCACTGTGTCCACACCTGCAGAACGGACGGCGGGGCGGCCGCATTCCGTCCGCCAGTCCTCTGCGGCGAAAAGTGATCAAGCTAATAATGCAGGCTGCGGTCCCTCCGTATCAACCACCAACGCCTTCTGTCACACGAACAGACTTCCGCGCCCACATCGCAAGACCTCGATCTGGGACCCACTGAGATCTGAACAACACCGGAAGGGCCGTGGTCGGCCGGGTGTGACGTCACTAGCGACGTAAGAAAATCTCCACCATTACACTGGATAACTGTCCAATCACCTTACCGCCTAGCCAAGATGAATATCAACATGATTAGTTCTCCTACCAAGATCCATCTTCTGAGAGAAACAATACGAGCCACAGTAGTCAGGTTTGCATTCCTGCAAGAAGTGCGAACGGCCGCAGTACCGAAGTTTAACGGCTACGCAATTTATGTGGCGCCTGGAGCTACCACAGACACGGGATTGGAGATTTTAGTGCGTGCCAGTATCGAAATCACCGACATCACGTATCTCCCCGATACACGAGGAGTAGCCGTCACAGCATTTAATACACGATTCATTAATTTAAATAAATGGTTTTCATTGAATCAACTGTAGTTTCTTGGTGAAACATTGTAAATTAAATTAACAAGCACTGTTTTCGGCCTTGTTTCACAATTAAATAGTAAAGTTGTGAAACATGGCCAAAAACAGCGTTTGTTAAGTTGAAACAAATGGTTGTAAATTTGTCATAAATTGCATTAAGAAGAATCTGTTTTATTTGTTGATGGTCACTAGTTTCGGACACCCATGTCCATTTTCAAACCATCCGTGCTGTAAATGTGATAAATAAAGGCGTTAGTCCATGTACGAAAGTGTCCCAGTAGTAATCAAAGCGGTATATATCCGACTTAACAACAACAAAACATAGCACAGAGAACGGACATGTTATGGCTATGCACCGTTGGCCACCACCAAACGTCGCGACCGGCCCAGGTTCTACGACGCTGACATTGACCCGTTTTCCTAGGGAGGTATCAACACAATGTTTTCGCTGCTGGCTTTAATTGAACCTTAATCCCAAGGATCAAATAGCTGATTACACACCTTGTCCGGTACTAGGTATGGTGACTCATGATCTTCATTTGTGCGGCACATCGGGAAAAGTACACGGCCACAGCTCTGGACAAGCGTATCTTATCAGCCATTCGCCGAGCCGACTGGATCAGATATATCTGTCACAAGGTCTTACACAGGAAGTGGTGGCCGCCGGACGATGGCTTGTCGCATTTCTTGACCACAATGGGTACATCTTCAAGGTGCATCTCAACAAGTCTGGCACAGTAACAGCCTTTGGAAGACGAATGTAAGATCTCCTGGACCCGCACTGCCATCGGCAAGTCGCCGCAACATGGGCCAAATGTGAACGATGTCACTGCCGATACGACTCGACTTTTCCGTGGTGGCTCCTCTGCGCCAGACTGGCAATCCGAAAGACACCCAAACAGTTTTGCAACGACTCGGCTGCGTGGCATCTAGGGACCCTGGAATTTTACTGTGCGGCACTCAGGGACCTCGACGCTCTACTACATCGCCGGACTGAGAACGATACCGGCTCACTTATTATAGTTGACGAAGCGCCGCTTACAACGCGCCGTAATCCCCTCGCGACGACACCAGTAAACACTAGGAGAGATTCCCAGTACTCACCACATTGTAGTGGACATGCGTCGGCACCGCCGACACGTTACGACACAAGGATGTCGTTTATGCACGACCCAAGCAACCATAGTGAAAGCTGCAGAGGATCATTTTCGTCATCGTTAACGGCAAAGAGCCGTAGACGACGACGCCACTGCGGAAGCGTTACATCAGGGGACACACACTATCGACAGGGCGCACTATCGACGACAGTAATGGAGGAAATATCATCTCATAAGGTGGGGGATACCTTTAACAAAGGTGCCATAGATACAGATCGTCGGCTCGATGGATTAAGAGTCGAGTTTTATCGCACCTTCCGTGACGTCATGACGCCCCGCGGGGTTACAATCTTCCGAGAACTCATGTCCCCGGGCTTCGTAGAAGGACTTCTATACCGGTACACAAGGTAGCAGGAGGGAAATCGGTCAATGACGACCACTTACAGTGTTGAACGTTGATTACAAGAACTTCGTCAAGCTTTTGGCAGGCCGCGTTAAGAAGACATTGCCAACAATTGCCACTGCAGAACAGACGTCGCAGAGTGTTATGCCGGAGCCAAGGTAGCCCCTGAGAGCCGGAAACCCATATTACACTACAGAGAACGAGGTTGTCTATGTCAAAGGTGTACCAAAAGCACCATGGTCAACACCGGCTATTTACATACAAGATAATGGAAACAGACCTTCTGAGCACTACTTCCTGCAGGGGGAGTTCGAGCGACGGTCTGCAGGAAGTGTCACTACGCCAAAACCTGAATGGCTGGAGACAGGTATTTAGGGGTAGAATCAGGCCCAAAGTTCAGTTCACTCCGGATGCCGACCTCGTATACTTCGACCGCTGGAGATTACGTCATCGTGTTTGAAATGGACTTCTACTAGTATGTGTGTGTGCTACCACGAACCTTTGTGGAAAATTAGAAGTGAACTTTCGTTTGCCTCAATAAGGAGACTTTTACTGGCATCGTTATTGTTACCTTTCGTTTATTGTTCAGTCATCAACCTTGTGAAATTGCATCAATAAATGTTGTGTTTGTGAAAAATTGCGAATTGTCAGTCACAGCACAGGGGGGAGACGTCAACATGCTGAATGGCACCGCGACTGCAGCGACTTAATAGCGGTGGCCTCAACATGGCGACTGAGACCATCATCGATTTCAATCCTCCTGTCCGTGACGGACCGTACAGAATTTCCTGCCAGGCTTATCGATACCCTGTGGCGTACTTTATGCAATCGTGTTTGCAGCCATTCCTTGGGGGTCTCATCCAGAGACTATCTGCCTTCACCCAGAGTTACTTCACGTTCTGCTATAGAGCGTACGCCAGCGACCTGCAACTGCAGGTTCGTTCCACCGATGAGGTGCACAGTGTATTAAACTGAATGGAGCACTATAGACAGGCTGCAGGCAGTCTTCTGAACATCAGCAAGTGGGCGACTCCGGATATCGGGCGCGGTATCGGGCCGGCACTGTCGCCCCCTCTCGTCAGTTACTGAAGTAAGATATTTAGGAGTCATGTTTACGAAAGATGTGCGCGGAACGGCCGCAGCAAGCTACTGACGCTGACTGCAGATTGTACGCGTAATGGTGCGCCAGAACCTTGCACGAGGACTTGAACCTGAACCACTACGTGACATTGAAACTAAATCACGTGTCCTCCCCCTGCAATCTGTGGTAAGTCGCAGACATCATACGGCCTTCGGTTATTTCCTCTCTACAGAACACAGATTTAAAGTACATCATGATACTGTTATCCTCGTCCTAAGCGATGGAGTGCTAGGAATGTTAACGTCCGAGCCCATTCAGGTCCTTCAAATCAGCAGTACGTGGAAATGATGGACCAGTCAACACGCCACCCTGATGGGTCGTCTATTGGAGATCATGACGCCAGTCTCTCACGTTCTGTCAGCATCGATGGCGCACGTCGCAACGCATCTTTCTCATGCATCGACGTTGATTCTGGAATACAGCCATGTGGCCTAGGTTCTCCCCAAAATGCGCCCGCCGAAGGGGAAAGATTTTTACACCACCCTTGTGCGATCATTTCCGTATAACGTGGTGGAAACTAAGTACCCATCTGTCAACTGGCCACGAGTGTGGAAAACGAAACACCACCATTTTCTGCTAACAACCTTATACCGGATGTGGTATTAAGTCGCAAAAAAAGAGACGAGACAGTGGCTCCACACTATCGGATTATAAGACTTTGCCCCCACTGTCGCCTCCTGGATACCGATGAATATCGCTTCACGTGCTTGTCGTCGTCCAGAATTTGGAGACTGACGCAAAAGATCTTAGCGTGTTACCTCAGTGTTGCACATGACGTGATTGATTCTCACTCCCTTCTATGTCCGTATGGCCTATACTGTCTCCTCCAAATTTCATGTGCTTTCATGGATCAAGGGAATGACAACCGAGCACATCTGCGAATGGAAGAAAGTGGACCTAGATTACTGGTGGTACCTGCGAAACTCTCACAACGCTCTAGAAAGGTCACCGAGGCACCGTACGATCGTTGCAAACTATTTATGCAGTGTATTCTTAATCCCCTCTTTCCTATTGTTGAGGAGTCGTTGGCTCAGTGTAATGTACCGAGCAGTATCACATTGAAGACAGAATGACTTGAATTGCAATCAGTGCAGAAGGAAAGCCACTTGAATGCTGCATTCATTGAGGCATTAAAAGTCCAGCATGAATCTTTTGTAGATATTTTGAACAAAATTGTTGGAAACAGACAACGTCAGTGGCAGTGGACAAGAAAACTCCAGTTGCACCGTTTCTTAAAGAAAGATTCTTTTAGCTGAAGTAGCGCAAGCAATATATAAAGCCATTTTAGTTCATGCTTTGAATAATATTTTTATTGTAACATTCTGTTTTACAGCATTTTCATTTGTACACATTTATTAATTATAATGATGTAACTACGCAATAATAAATAAATGTTTTAAAAATTATACAGCCGTTGAGCCTGTGCGTTGGGAGAGGGATACTTTATTCTTTATTATGGTAGGGTTAAAGTGGTAGTGCCAAGTAGGGATAGATTTCATTTTCGTTTCTTTTATTCTTGGACATTAAGCTTAGTCAGACAAGGAGATACGTCCACGAACCTTCAAAAAGAAAAGAAAAGGGGTGTTCTCGTTTCGGGTGCGAGAGGTCCTAGATTCAAATCCTCGACGAACCCAAGTGCTTTTGTTACGTTTCAATGATTGTCACACTCTGTGAGGTAGCGTCTTTCGTTAGTAACCAAAAGTCCTCCAACCCGGATTCGAACTCCATCACTGTTTAAATTTTGAATAAAAATCGTCGGCAATTGTGGCTGAAGACTTCCGGCATAAGAAGTCACCCTTGTTCTGCCAACGGCATTGTTAAAGAGGGCAGAGGAGCGGACAGTGGTTCAGGCACGCTCTTATCCTTCGGGTGGGCAACCGCCCCTAAAACGCGGAAGAATCAGCAACAATCAACGGCATGAAGATGCATACACGTAATTTGCTTAATTACATACAGGCAATGTATGACAAACGGTTCCAAAACCGTCCTCCATTAGGATCTCCGGGAGGGGACTGCCAAAGGGAGGTCACCATGAGAAAAAGACTGAACAACCAACAAAAGGATAACGTTCTACGAGTCCAGACGTGGAATGTAAGGAGTTTGAACGTGGTAGGAAAGCTAGAAAATCTGAAGACGGAAATGCAGAGGCTCAGCCTAGATATAGTGAGGGTCAGTGATGTGAAATGGAAAGAAGAGAAGGATCAGACGAGTATAGGGCAATACTAAGAGCAGCGAATATAGTATAACGGGAGTGGGATTCGTTATGAAAAGGAAGGCAGGGAAGAATGCAAGCTACTGCTAACGGTTTAGTGACAAGGTTGACCTCATCAGAAGCGACAGCAAACAACACTGACAACAACAATTCAGACATACAGGGTGAACATTAATTAAACCGACAAACTGCAGGGACGGATTCCTGAAGCGAAATGGAGGAAAAATGGTCCTATAAACATGTCCAGAAATGGACGGCGTGTGTACAAATACTAAAAGTCTCGTCCCGGAACACAGTACAGAGCAGCATCGCATTCAAAGTGGCCTCCATGGGATTGCAATTAACAGGCATAGTAGCAGTTGTCAAGCAGCATTCACGCTATCGTAGTTTGGCATACACAATGTAGGAGGGCCATTTTCCTGGAGCTTACAATAGGGTTCGTCTCAATATCCTGTAGGACCATGTTCTCCAAACTTTTGTACGCACAGTCCACAGCTTACCTGTTCATTTGTCTTCCTGAAGGTATCCATGATCACACTGAGACGTGTGGGGCTCGCGTTCTGGCCAGTCATAACTTGGCGTCTTGCAATAGCGGTAGTGACGTCTCGCGTCCTCCTTGTGTTAATGGCGCAACTGAGTTTGCTAGTATTGTTTGTCCGCGGGTGGCAGCAGCAGATCGATAGCCAGTATAGTGATACTATCTTTGGTGACACGGCTAGTATTTCGGGGTCCTCGTGCGTGTTAGGCAGGTCGGCTTCGGACGGAACAGCGAGGAGGTCTGCAACTCGAGGGGAGGTTGGGAAGCTGGCGGCTGGCAGGCACTGTCGGACCGAGGGGCTGTAGCCAACGACCGAACCCAGGACATTTGAAGTTGAGCGAACCTTCTCCTGTAGTGAAACCTCCACTGTTTGAGATCTCGCTGCTGTTTGCGTGTTGCTGCTCCCAGGGTCGCTTAGAGTCCAACCGCACCTAGTGGAGTCTGTCAGGTTGTCGGAAGCTACTAGCTGCCTTCTACTTCTTGATATTGGTATGGATTTAGTGTTACTATTGCTGAAGTGCTACCAGCGATATCTTACTGCCTAGTGGCCGCTAACGCCCCCGTTACCTGCCCTGGACGTTAGTGTATTTTGCGGCAGTGTATTTTTCCTGCTGTCCAGCATAGCGTGTAATTTGACACTTTCCTTGATTGGGGAATGGATAATTGTTTTCTTGTCCACCTTATAGTGGTTCCTTCTGCCTTTTGGTGTTTTAAACACCGGATTCTGGAGATGCAGTGTTGTCTGTCACTTCGCTATCGCCTGAATTATTCCTTCGTTGTAATGGCTATCTGGCATTAGGTGGATTTCCTAAGAAGGTTGGTCGCCGTTTAAACCGCCTCTAGTTTGAGTTGCCTTCCTTAGCTGAAAATTACTGTTGCCTGCCTGCCTCACCGCTTACACAGCTGTAGTTACTTTCCTCAGGTCGATCCAGGGAGCACTATCTATGGATCACTCCGTCTTACTTGGTCAAGTTGTCATAATTGTTTGAAATTTACCCTAATGTTATAACGTGTAATTGCCTTCCTCACTTGTAATTCAGGCCTTCAGCCATTAATTGTGGCTTCCAGCAGACAAATAATTTTCAATTCTGTCTTAATAAGGCCTTCACCCGTCACTATAGCCGGTTACAGTTATCAAGATTGTTTAGAAAGGTTTTAGTATTTTAACGTGTAATTGCCGTCCTCGTTCGTAATTCAGGCCTTCAGCCATTGAGTATTCTGAAATTGCTCGTGGCCTTTCAGTTGACGAATAATCTTGAATTTTTTTTCTTAATCACGCCTTCAGCCGTTGATTGTTTGTAACATTGCTTGTGGGCTTCAGCCGACAATAATTTGCAATTATTTTTTAATAAGGCCTTCAGCTGTTACTATAGCTTGTTACATAAAAATTGGTTCAAATGGCTTTGAGCACTATGGGACTTAACGTCTGAGGTCATCAGTCCCCTAGAACTTATAACTACTTAAACCTAACTAACCTAAGGACACCACACACATCCATGCCCGAGGCAGGATTTGAACCTACGACCGTAGCGGTCACACGGTTCCAGACTGTAGCGCCTAGAAACGCTCGGCCACCCCGGCCGGCTAGCTTGTTACAATTTTTGATTGTTTAAGAAGAAAATGCCTTAGTATTTGTTAATGTGTAACTGCCTTCCTCACTTGTAATTCAGGCCTTCAGCTGTTGAGTATTCTGAAGTTGCTTGTGGCCGTCAGCCGAAATAAAAAAAAAATCTTTCTTAGTAACACCTTCCCTTCAACCGTACGTGTAGTAAAATCTTTTAAAATCGTTGTTGAGAGTTATTTCTTCAAATTAAGTGTATGTTTTTACTGTAGCCAATGGTAGCTGATTACGGTCCCAGCCTCAATCGTTGCCTTATTCTGCCTCTACCTGACTACCGGATTACTTATACACACAAACTTCTAAAATGGGCTTGAAAAGCTATGTGATGTGCTTGGTGTCCGTATATGTTCAGTATAGCAGTACGACCACTCGTCACTCGTCAGAGCCATCTACCGCGACATGGACGGGTTTTCGACAGAAGATCGTAGGACCTTTTTTCCTCCATTTCGAGCCAGGAATCCATTCCTGCAGTTTGTCGGTTTTATTAATGTTCACCCTGCACATGCCGACGTCACAATCAGGAGATAAACAGACAGAGAAAGTATATGAAGAAACTGTACAGGTATTGGAATAAATCCAGCAGATAATTGAGGACGTAGGACGCACGTGTTACTCTCAGATGAAGAGACTGGCAGAGGAGCGGAATCTGTGTTGGACCACATGAAACCAGTCAGAAGACTGATGACTCAAGTTAGTAATAGCGAACACACTGTTAAAGAATCACAAGAGGAGAAGGTATACTTGCAAAGGGCCAGGGCACAATGGAAGATTTCAAGTAGATTACGTCAAGATAGGTCAGAGATTCGGAAATCATGGAATCCGCAAGGCATACCAAGGCAGATATAGACTCAGATCGCAATTTAGTAGTGGTGATGAGTAGGCTGAAGTTCAAGATACCAGTCAGGAGGTATCGATGTGCAAAGAGATGGGATACCCGAAGCATTAACGAATGAAGAGAGACACTTGAACTTCTCTGAGGCTATAGATACTGCGATAATGGTAGCTCAGTAGGCAGTTCAGGTGAACAGGATTAGACAGTTCTAAAAAGAGGAGTCACAGAATTTGGAGAGAGAAACATGGGTACAAAGAAGGTAACTGAAAAGAAAGACAGAAGAACGAAACACAAAAATATTCATGGAAATTCAAGTATAAACAAATTCAAGTCACTTAGAAATGAAAATATGTGCAGGGAAGCCAAGGCGAAGCACTTGAATTAAAAATATGAAGATATAAAGAAAGAAATGATTGTTGGAAGGACTGACTCAGCATATAGAAAAGTGCAAACAACATATGGTGAAATTAAAAGCAAGGGCGGTAATATTGAGTGTGCAATGTGAATTCCATTGTTAAATGCACAGGAAGCGCATGTAGGTTGAAGGAGTACACGAAAGGCCTCTGTGATAGCGAGGACTTGTCTGAAGGTGTGATATAAGAAGAAACAGGAGTCGATCTAGAATAGGTAGAGTACCCAGTATTCGAATCAGAATGTAGAAGAGCTTTGGAAGACTTATGGTCATATAAGGCATGAAGGATGGATAGTATTGCATCGGAATTTCTAAAGTCATTGGAGGAAGTGGCAGCGAAACGACCATCCACGTTGGTGTGTAAAATTTATGAGTTTGGCGACATATTGTGGTGTCAGCGTCAGACACCACACTTGCTAGGTGGTCCGTTAGTATACGTCGGACCCGCGTGTCGCCACTATCAGTGACTGCAGACCGAGCGCCGCCACACGACAGGTCCAGAGAGACTTCCTAGCACTCGCCCCAGTTGTACAGCCGACTTTGCTAGCGATGGTTCACTGACTTCTACGCTCTCATTTGCCGAGACGATAGTTAGCATAGCCTTCAGCTACGTCATTTGCTACGACCTAGCAAGGCGCCAGTATCCGTACTTTTGATATTGTGGATCATGTACCATAAAGAGCGACGTTCTCCATGAATGGATTAAAGTTAAGTATTCCACCAGCTACGTCCGTTTTTCTCAATTCTAATTCCCTTGTCATGTTACAGACCTCACGCCAGCCTACGTGAGCTAAAACGCGTGCATTTCGGCCTCCTTTAGAAAAACACGGTTGGCTCTCCTGCCAACCACAACACATACCATCTGACTTTCGTAAAAACATAATCCATACAGTTCCGAAGACTGCAAGAGCCGACAAGAGTGAGAATTATCGCACAATCTGCATAACAGCTCGGACATGCAAGTTGCTGACAAAAATAATACACAGAGGAATGCAAATGAAAATTTGGGTTGCGTTAGATATCGATCAGTTTGCCTTTAGGAAAGTCAAAGGCGCCAGATAGACAATCTGACTTTGCGGTTGATAATGGTAGCAAAACTAAGGAAAAATCAAGAACGTTCATAGGATATGACGGCCAGGAAAAAACTTTCGACAGTGTAAAATGTGGCATGATGTTCGAAATTCTGAGAAAAAAGTAGAGGTAAGCTATAGGAAAAAACTAGTAATATACAATACGGATAAGAACTAAGAGCGAGTAATAAGAGTGGAAGACTAAGTAGCAAGTGCTTGGATTAAAAAGGACGTAAGACAAGGATGTAGTCTTTCGGCTCCAACTGTTCAGTCTTTACATCCAAGAAGTAATGATGGAAATAAAAGAAAAGTTCAAGAGTGGGATTACAATTCAAGGCGAAAGGATATCAATGACAAGATTTGTTGATGACATTGCTTTCCTCAATGAAAGTGGAGAAGAATTACAGGACCTGTTGAATGGAATGGAAAGTTTAATAAGTACAGAAAATGGACTGAAAGTAAATCGAAGAAAGCTGAAACTAATGAGAAGTAGCGGAAATGGAAACAGCGAGAAACTTAACATCAGAATTGGTGAACACGAAGTACATGACATTAAGGAATTCTGCTACCAAGGCAGCGAGATAACCCGAGTTCGATGGAGCAAAGAGGACATAAAAAGCAGCCTAGAACCGGCAGAAGGGCATTCCAGACCAAGAGAAGTCTGCTGGTATCAAACATAGGCCTCAATTTGAAGAAGAAATTTCTAATAATGTACGTTTGGACCACAGCATTGGATATCAGTGAAAACCGTAACGGGAGAGAATCGTAGCTTAGGGGTTGTGGAGATACAGAAGAATGTTAAAAATTTGGCGGACAGATAAGATAAGGAATGAGGAGGTTCTCTGCAGAATCGGAGAGGAAAGGAATGTATGGAAAATAATGACAAGAAGCTGGTACAGGATGGTAGGACATGTGTTAAGACGTCAGGGAATAACTTCCTTGGTACTAGAGGGATCTGTAGAGGCTAAAAAGTGTAGGAGAAGGAGAATAGAACCCTCCAGCAAACAACTGAGGATGTAGGTTGCCCGTGGAGAGGAATTCGAGGCGGACCGCTCCAAAACAGACAGAAGACTGATGACAAAAAAAAATAAAAAATAAAAACTGAATAAACTCGCTCGTTTTTTTTCCAGTCCAGACGGAAATAACGCAGCAACAATGGGCGTTTCCAGTTCTTTGTTTCTACATGTGCAATTCAGTTAGAAGTGTGCGTCGTGATTTTTGTGGAGAGTATGGCGCTGTTCCAATTGCAACACAAAGCATTCGACAATGGCACCAGCTGATTCGGGACACTGGTCAGCTTTGGAAGGGGATTAAAAAAGGTGATGTGCGCAGGTGTCTTTCGGAACTGGCCGCAGGACCGGAAAAAGTCATTATGCCTGTCTATAAAAAGATGTTCAGTTCTGAAAGTGCATGGAATCAGATTAATTGACATTTGGTACTGTATAGATTAAACGTTCATAAATCTGCACAGAAGTATTAGAATTTGCATTCCGTGATGTTTATTAATAATATTTACCGTAATTATTTATTACCATTTATTTCTTCTTATTGTAATGTGCAACAATATTAAACAACTTTACTGTAATATCAAAGTGTTTTACCTTTACAAGACACTAACCCAGTTCGCACTTCCAAACATAAGGGATTTTAGTAACAGTGTTCCCACCATTCATAATGTCTAATGCTTAATTTCACAAACACTTATTAAAATTAATGACCTAATTTTTAAAGGAAGCTGTTTCTTGGAGTTCCTTATTTTATGGATATAAGTCACTTTGGAAATAAACTCTAGCATTGATACTAGAAGAGACTTCTCCTACAATATAAAGCATCTCGTCTCAAAAGAATGGAGAGCATTGAACATTTGTTTTCGTTTGAATGTTCAGAATTTATTGATAAAGTTGGTTACGTACATTTGCGTTATGAAAGCCCTTGGAGCACCATATCGCCAAAAACGCCTCAAATACCGTCAGAGGAGGATTGGCAGTTTGTATTCTTCCATTATTTTGCGCTAAATAATCTTGGCCTTTTCGTTGTTCCATCCTTGTATAGAAGTTATTTGCATTGTCCACATGCTGATCGGACTTGATTGTTTCGTGGAAGAAGATCGGAAAAATAATTCGTGGAGTACTAACTGCACACTATATACTCCTGTTTTCATATTGTGCAGACGCTGTCGATGTAACCGATGCTGTCGTAGTTGATTTACTGTAGCAGGATACAAGATGACTTAGACAAAATTTGTAGTAGGTGTGATGAATGGCAGCTGGCTTTAAAAGTACGTTAATGCGGATGAGTAGGAAAAACAATCCAGTAATGTTGGGATACAGCACCAGTAGTGTGCTGCTTGACACAGCCATGTCGTTTAAATATCTGAGCGTAAAGTTTCAGATCAATATGAAATGGAACGTGGATGTGAAGATTTTAAAAGGGGGGGGGGGGGGGGCGGGGACGAATGGTCGAGCTCGGTTTACGGTGAGAATTTTAGGAAAATGTAGTTCATCTGCAAAGGAGACAACCTATAAGACGCTAGTGAGATAGGATTAGAGGAAGACGTCAGACTAAATTAGAGGCGGACGGGTAGACTTCTTACTGGTACGTTCAAACAACACATAAGTAATGCGGAGATGCTCCGGGAATTCAAATGAGAATCCCTGGAGGGACCGCACCGTTCTTTTTGAGGAACGATATCGAGAAAATGAAGAGGACTGGCGTTTAATGCTGACTGCAGAACGATTCGTCTGCCGGCAACGTACATTTTGCGTAAAATTCACCAAATAAGGTATCAGAAATAAGTGTTGATACGGATGCATACAAGCAGTCGTTTTTGCCTCTCTCTATCTGCGTGTGGAAGAGGAAGTTAAATGACAAGCAGTGGTACAGGATGTCATCCGTCACTTGACGTGCGGTGGATTGCGGAGTATGTATGTTCCTGTAGATGTAGTTTGCAGAATATAAATGTAGATATAGAAGCAGAAGTAGCTTATCCAAAGATATGGTGAATAATCTCTTACTATCTTTTTAATCAAACAGATGATGTAATTAATCTAGTTCGTTTGGCATGGGAGGACATTTCTGTGTGGCATGTGCGTTTGTTTCTCTGAAATGTAATTGCGAAATACCATTTAAAGTAACGGGTAATATCTAACCTACGTTAAACACAATGAAATATATTTGGAACAGGTATTTCAGCTACGAAAAATAATTTGAAAACTCATGCGTAGTCTGTGAAACAAAAGAGCACCAAAGAGTGCAGACGATATCGGGAACCGAACTCGGTTCTAAATAGCGGCGTGATACCAGCAACAGTTCACAGTCTGGTGTCAGTCCAAGGAGCGAGCACAGGTAACAGCAAGACTCGCAGCACTTGAAGAAGACAGCGGGGTGGGTCGTTGAAATACAGCGCAAGAAATTGAAACAACTCGGCTGAACAGCCGGCAGCTCACATCAATCAACCACACCGAAAAAACCTGACAAATCGCAAGTCTCATTGTTTTGTGGTGGGTGTTGGCGAGAAAAAGTCTCGGACCGCTTTGAAATTATGTGTAAAATTTGATGGAAGTTGCAAAGTGCTCTCATTATCAAATACTGGATGCGCACCGTCAGTTACATTACCTCAACAGATATACATAATTTCCTACTTTAACACTTGACTTATTGTGTTTTAGTGAGATTCTACCTCTTAATCGGTAAATGATGATAGCTTTTTAAATTGTTAAATTCAGTCAATAAATATATGAAATACGGAAAATAAAACTTTTTTCGCCCCTGGAAGCCGTCAAATAGGCATCCATAGGCATCCTGCAACGCAGAGTGGGTAACGATGTAATCATTTTAGCTGTTTAGTAATATGGATGGACATATTTGCCCAACAGCTCCAGACTGGAGAAACTACAGCAAGACAGCTTAATGCCCTCGCATATCGCTAGGATACAGACCATAGCAAAATACATTTACTTATTCATAACAGTGGCGTTGTTAAAAGGATCAAGTATGTTCGCTGACACTGCTAGATATATCATCCATTCGCTTCAGACGGTTGTATCTCAGACATTGAACGTACAGGCTTAAGCAGCAGGAACGATAGCTATTGGAAGATGACGATTCAAAAGCTGTTGAATTTATCGGAATACCAATTGGTGCAAGATATCAGCACGAGATGGAGTTCCATCTTTCATAAGGTAGAGTTATTTCCTGTATGTAGCTGAAGACGATGCGCTTACTAATTTGACGTCTCATCAGTGGTGACTGATGGAGTATTTGCATTAAGCTTTTCGAAGGTCTTTGAAGAAATGACAAAAGCAAGTTGATCTCTCGTGCATATCGTAAGTAATACTACATCATGCGGGATTTAAGCATTTAGATGAGTACAACACAGCTCAAAGAACGTCTCGCTTATCACACATGAAAGCCTTGAAAGTCTCTTTGGAAACTGAATATTAGACTGTCCTTCCATATTCTTAAATGATGATACAAATTATTTGATTCACTCTTTCTAGACGCAAAATTCAAGACAAACATTAGCAGGTTACCGAAGCTGAAAGAGGGATCCTACTGTAACATGGCAAAATTTCTTCTACCAGCAGCAGTTCATATGCAGTGCCTTCTAATGGGTGTTCGGGAAACGAAATTGAATCAGCTACGTTACCCGAAAATCTCCACGCGTTGTGCACTAGGGCGCAAATGAAAGTAATAATTGCCAGTGGACGTCAAGAAGCAAACGCGACTGCAAGAGAGACCGACTTATATTTTTAGACAGTTTGAAACTATCGCAGTCGTGACCCTTATATTTTGTGTCAACTAATCCAACGCAGTACCAGAATTTGACAAAGTTTACCATAATTTAGTGTCTTGCACCAGTGTATCGCGAAATATATTTTTCTAAAGCCGGCCTTGGTTACGAAGACAAGGGAAATCTCTTGTTACCTCTTAATGCAGAGGAATTGGGACTCATTTACCTTAACATTCCCCTATTTAAGAACGAGTTCAAGTTTACTTATTTCTCGTTAAACTGAATGATAAACGGTGTATTGATTTAAAGATGTTGTGGTTTTATTTGTGTTTAGTGAATCTTACATGTAATTAAGTAACGATGACTCTGTGATAGCGTGTTGGAAATCCGGTATATAGTGGATATGGAACTACGACCGGTTTCATTACTAGCTTGTACCTGCTGGAAGGGTAATCCGATGGATGTGAATAACAGGATTTTTTCGCGAACGCTACAGTTTTTCTGGCTACCAATGGGAAGGAACCGATATTCCATTGAGTAAACAACAACAGTAGCAGCTCTCCCCCCTCCTCACACACACATATATACACACACACACACACACACACACACACACACACACACACACACACACACACACATACACGCACACGCACACATACGCGGTCCGGCGAGACAGTGTGAGAGGAGGAAGAAGTGGAGAGAGAGAGAGATGAAGCACAGGAATTCATATTATACGGAAACCAAATTCCAGAAGAAAATGAGCCGCTGCTTCGCATGATATTGCAGACATTTTTCTGGCAGGCATTTCTCTGACATAATATTTTCCGTCTTCTGGGAAGTCATAACGGGTGATCCTTGTTCTGAATGCAAAACGAGAAAAAAATAAAGTGCTTGCGCTTTAGGGATCGGACACTTTGTAGCACCTCTTCAGTCCATGCGTACACATATGTATACTTTGAGAATTCAAGCCGTAAAATTACTAAACAGTTATTACCAATGCAAGACCTGTCACACGTTTGTATAAGTTGTGTAGTTTGAGTTTCTACTGCTAGATCAGACCACACACTGCTTGCAATGCCACTTACGATGTATTGGATATATTATTCAGCAGAACGACCAAGAATGCCTCTAACTGCAGCTATGAAAACATGCACAAGAACCATGTGCGAGAAGTGAGGTATATATTTGTGTGCTTAAAAAGTTACTTGTTAAAATTTCATAAACAAAAATCTTAATATACGTTATCAAATATTGTTTCTTGTACTGGTTATGATTTGAAGAATGCATATGTATGCTTTTAATATCAAAGAAAATAAAATTGAAGCAATGTAATGTATAATGTAACTATGTGTAAGAACAACAATACAAATGATGAAAAATTTTTCTTTGCTTATTATATAACCAGCACTGAAGAGGTTAAGCAAATTCAGGGAAGAGAAGAGCTTTCTCTTCGTGTAGCGTAACGTCTCAATGATTACTAAGATACTGAGAGATCAATCACTAATATGAGTCTTTAAAATATTTTGGTCTTGCTAAGAAAGGTATGTAACAGGTCCTGCTAAGAAGGGTATGTAACAGAAAATGTGGAACCAGTTCAGGAATAGAGTAATTACTTATTCTGTACCACTTTTGCCAGCATCTTCTACTCAAACTTTTGAGTTAATTAAGCAGTCAGTTCCCTGAACCTTAGCTCTTTGCTCGATTCATACTGTTCTGTAGCAGCTCAGTCTATATTGTGTGTAGTAATGACATTTATATGTCGACATTTAAATGACATTCAGATATTACCAAACAACACAGGGCCTTAGTTTCATAACTATAGTGCACATAGAACTACGACAAAAATCACCACATATAATTAATGTAGAGTAATCAAAATTCCGGATTAAATTTGTCTGGGTAACATATTTAAATGATGAATGTTGCAAGAGCACAGGTTAATGTAAGCACGCGGTAAGCCTTTGCAAATGTGAAATTCTGGAACATTAGTAACCGGTGTAAACTGACAGGATGTTGAATGCAAGTATGCAAACGTGCATGCATTGTGTTGTACAGGTGCCGAATGTCAGTTTTTATGGCCGACGCCCACGTCTGCCGCCCTTGGTCAGTCAATACGGGGATGGTTAGTGCTGTTTGTGGATGACGCTGGAGATGTCGTCCTATGAGGTATCATAGCTGCTCGACTGGAGACAGATCTGGTGATCAAGCAGTCCAAGGCACCATGTCGACACTTTGTGAAACATTACAGGCTGCTACAGCGATATGTGGACGAGCGTTATCTAGTTGGAAAACACCACCTGGAATGGTAGCACAACAAGTCGAATCAGTAGACTGACGAAAAGATTTGTAGTCACTGTGAGTAGTTCAAAATGGTTCAAATGGCTCTGAGCACTATGGGACTTAACTTCTGAAGTCATCAGTCCCCTAGAACGTAGAACTACTTAAACCTAACTAACCTAAGGCTATCACACACATCCATGCCAAAGGCAGGATTCGAACCTTCGACCATAGCGGTGGCGCGGCTCCAGACTGTAGCGCCTAGAACCGATCGGTCACACCGGCTGGCATTGTGTGTGGAATGAACACGAGTTCTCGTGCTGTCATACGAAATTGCACCACAGAACACACACTCCACACATCTGTAGAATTGACGTTTAAACAGATTACGAGATTGGTGAGAAATTCCTCCTTATGCAAGTCACAGTTCATGCCTGTTAGATTAATCAGTCATTTTTAGACTGATGCTTTTCTGCATTAGCCACTGCATTGTTTGACGTTCTGGTGAGTTTCCCTTCTTTCAGTCTTGTGTTTTCTTTCTTTTACAGTATCGGTGCATGCTCTAAGCCTACGCATTATTTCATCAAAAAATGGTGAATATTTTACGTCTTGGCTTATTCTGTGCGCTGCCTGTGCAACTCAATGTGTAACGCTAGTTTTAGGCGTACAGGTAGTGCATTTCCGGTTTTATCCTCATGATTTCAGTTTTGCATTGTGGTACAGACGACATGTTGCTTACAGCTATTTTTACATAGTTATTGTCCAGTTATATTTGATATTATTTTCTGGTATTTGTTGAGATTGTTTGTGGAAAACAAGTGGTTTGGCGCTGAAACAATACTGTCCTCCTCAACACTGAATTTCTCTCCATTTCTTATTTGCAAGAACTAAAAGAAAAATCTAGAAGCTGATAACATGATTATCCGAGGGTAATTATAGCTACAGTAGCAGTCATATTAAAAATTAGCAACCATTTAAATAACTTTCACATTTTTATGGCAGCAAGTGTAGTGGTCCAAGTATTGCTCATTATTTCTAAGAACTTTGTCACCAGTGTGGTATACAGAATAGCGTATGGTAAAGTTAATGATTTATAATAGTAATATTTTGTTTAATGAAAAACTGCTAAGCGTTTAGGGAGAAAAGTGATGTCCTCTGTTAACCGAATATGTACACTGGTCATTGTTTGTATTATGGCAGGTGAAGGCGAGGCCGGAGCTGTAATAAGAACAAGGGATGATGTCATGGTGCTCCACCATTCCCCCCTCACCCCTCCCAAGCCACGACGATTTCTTCGAAATAGGCAAATCCAAGAACTTCTAAGCCACCTCACACACATAGGACGTGCAGTCAAGTTTTAAGGCCTCTGATTTTTTTTTTTTTTTTTTTTTTTTTTTTTTTTTTTTTTTTTTTGTAATTAACTACTCACCAGACATCGATGAAACTGGCTTACTTCTCGACGTAATCGCCCTGCAGACGTACACATTTTTCACGAAGCTGACACCATGATTCCATGGCAGCGGCGAAGGCTTCTTTAGGAGTCTGTTTTGACTATTGGAAAATCGCTGAGGCAATAGCATCACGGCTGGCGAATGTGCGGCCACGGAGAGTGTCTTTCATTGTTGGAAAAAGCCAAAAGTCACTAGGAGCCAGGTCAGCTGAGTAGGGAGCAAGAGGAATCACTTCAAAGTTGTTATCACGAAGAAACTGTTGCGTAACGTTAGCTCGGTGTGCGGGTGCGTTGTCTTGGTGAAACAGAACACGAGCAGCCCTACCCGGACGTTTTTGTTGCAGTGCAGGAAGGAATTTGTTCTTTAAAACGTTTTCGTAGGATGCACCTGTTATCGTAGTGCCCTTTGGAACGCAAAGGGTAAGGATTACGCACTCGCTGTCCCAGAACATGGACACCATCATTTTTTCAGCACTGGCGGTTACCCGAATTTTTTTGGTGGCGGTGAATCTGTGTGTTTCCATTGAGCTGACTGGCGCTTTGTTTCTGGATTGAAAAATGGCATCCACGTCTCATCCATTGTCACAACTGACGAAAAGAAAGTCCCATTCATGCTGTCGTTGCGCGTCAACATTGCTTGGCAACATGCCACACGGGCAGCAATGTGATCGTCCGTCAGCATTTGCGGCACCCACCTGGATGACACTTTTCGGATTTTCAGGTCGTCATTCAGGATTGTGTGCACCCAACCCACAGAAATGCCAACTCTGGAGGCGATCTGTTCAACAGTCATTCGGCGATCCCCCAAAACAATTCTCTCCACTTTCTCGATCATGTCGTCAGACCGGCTTGTGCGAGCCCGAGGTTGTTTCGGTTTGTTGCCACACAATGTTCTGCCTTCATTAAACTGTAGCACCCACGAACGCCCTTTCCACCCATCCATAACTCCATCACCACATGTCTCCTTCAAATGTCGATGAATCTCAATTGGTTTCACACCACGCAAATTCAGAAAACGAATGATTGCACGCTGTTCAAGTAAGGAAAACGTCGCCATTTTAAGTATTTAAAACAGTTCTCGTTCTGGCCGCTGGCCGTAAAATTCCATCTGCCGTACGGAGCTGCCATCTCTGGGCCGTATTGACAATGAACGCGGCCTCATTTTAAAACAATGCGCATGTTTCTAACTCTTTCCAGTCTGGAGAAAAAAAATCGGAGGCCTTAGAACTTGAATGCACCTCGTATTTGCCAACCTAAAGTTGTCTTTCTCAGACACGTCAAGACAAGTGATATTTTTCCCACAGTGTACCAACTGCCACAACCACAGGACCCCCACGAAATACATAATGTGCTCAAGATGATTTATTTCTATCGTCGCCATCTCCCTCATGCAACCACCATTGAGGCAGCACTCACAGAAATTCCCACAAGCAAAAATAATACCAGGAAATGTAAGCTGGAGTGGACCCCTCACGTGCAGCATGCTTTCGAGCAAACAAAAAACTGTGACATAAAAGTCACGAGGTTGACACCCTCACTTTCGCAAGTTGATCTCGCGTTTACTACTGACTGGAGTGACTTCGGTACAGGAGCGGTTCTAAAACAAGAAGTGGCAGCCTTACAGCAGCTGCTCTTGTTTTTTTTCCACATAGACTAACTGCTACACACCACAAGTGGTAGGACTACAAGAGTCAGCTGATGCCAGTGTACAAAGTGGTTTGTCAGTTCAAAGACGACGCGGAAGTCACACCACTCGTCACCTCCATTGCCATCACTTTCAGCGGATTCGATCCATAATCCTTCAGAGTATACGTACGTTCTGAGCTTGGCACTTCTTTCGGTCTGGCGCTTAAGCAGCTCCCCCAAACCGCCCCCCCCCCCTCCATCAGTCAATAGATGTAAGTCATTTTTTTTAAATTTGCTTTACAGTTCTTTTAGTTCCTCTATAATATAAATATGTTTGTGATGTAGAAAATCTTTATTATCATATGTATAATGCCTTAGAATGTTTTATATATTAATTATCTCAGTATGGTATTACAGTATCTGTAGAGAACATGTTCTTATGCTAGAGATTTTTTTTTATTTGGACATGTTTGCAAAGCTAAGAAATTGAGATGAATGTTTCGTGGATGATGTTCCAGATAGTTTTTTTTTTTTTTTGTATGAAGTATTTCAGTGTTTGTACTTTAAATCAATTACTACAGACATAGGGAATGTTTTAACCCTTTAGGAGTTTGCGCCAATCATATTTCGATTATAACCTTAATATAAAGCCATAACATTCGAGTATGGTTTTAGTATATGAAAATGAACTAATAGTTCCATGTTGCTGTGTAACTACTATATATGGTATGTTACGGAATGTTTGTATTGCGGTTAGAGTACAAAGTTTCTTAAGCTTTGTAACGCAGAATTATGACTCTGCTTTAATCCAATTTGCTGCTTAACAGATTTGAAGCTAGGCGCCATTGTTAGCAACCAGCATTTGTGAAATAAGAACCAGGGACTGACAGACGGAAAATGAACCTATTCGCAGGACATTCTCCTTCACGATACTTTCAAATTGTCAAGTCACAATTTATTCCCATAAATCATTCCATAGGTCCGAAGAAGAAAGAACAAACTATCAAACAGAACTGAACGACAC
Organism: Schistocerca gregaria; assembly: GCF_023897955.1. Classification (NCBI taxonomy): domain Eukaryota; kingdom Metazoa; phylum Arthropoda; class Insecta; order Orthoptera; family Acrididae; genus Schistocerca; species Schistocerca gregaria. Next base: position 784,777,793 of record NC_064921.1, on the reverse strand, counting down.
ACTGTAGAGAAATTACTCTTTTCAGTTCAGTTTAGGGTTATGTATGTGTAAAAAGAAATGGTAAATGAAAGAGCTCGAACTCTAAATATGCAAACTGGAGTATCCTGCGATACGAAGTGCCATGAAGGGAAATATAATCTAGTGTTGGAACAAGATCAGACCATTGCAGATGTGCCAACAAAGCTTACAATTTACTTCAAACACAGTACATAGAATTAAAACGTTTATGACTGGGAGGGATACACAATATCAGCGTTTACTGTAAATACTAATGGAAACTGGTCTTATGTTGGAGCAGTCGTAGAAAATGATGTAGCCAAGTACGTTTATTATATCAGAAGATACACAAAAAGATCTGTTTATAATCTTTTATCGCCAAGGGTGTCACTATAATGTTTCGCTGACTTCGAAATTTTGTATAAAGTGGATAACTCAATGCAAATCCTTGTCCAAAGACCTTACTGCTGTGGAGACTCGTAGCAGCACAATAAGCATTTTAAACATACTGAGCAAGCACGATCTTCACTTAAATACTTACGAAACTCGGCTGTCGTATTCAGAGCTTTTAGTGGCTGCACTTGCGTGTTACGAAAGTATGCAGTTTAATTGATAGGCTGAGTTAAAGACTTCAGTATGATTTGTTGTGCTAAACTGTCCAAAGATGTAATATCGGATGCTAAACATGCTACAGATCTTGGTATTATTTAATAACTGACTATAGTAACGAAATGAGATACAGTCTGTAAACGTTTTAGACATCGCTAGTACCACAACGACGACCGGCAAATGTCACCGCCTTCTGATCTCTGTACCAACCATGTAACATAACCTCAGTTTTACTTGTTTGAAAGTAATAAAAAAAGCTTTATTAGCCTGGCAATAACATCAGCGAAACATAATGTATCGTCTTCTCCTCTAAAACGGTGCTAGCTGAGGTGAAGCATTATCGGAAAACTTCACTGAAACTAAAAACGAACGCAAAGACAGGCCAACAGATAGCTCTGAAAATGCAGAGTGCTACTTTTCAAACTGTCGGCATATCGGAAGCGAGGTAACCGTCATGCTTATCCTGGGTGATGAATACCTGCTAGAAAGTACGACTTTTACGCAGTATAGCACTCCACCCCATACTGCTACACATGCGTAAGATCTCTTACGCACATCGTTTGGTGAATATCTCGTGCTGAGTAGCCACTTCCGTCATGCCTGGCGTCCCAGGCCCCCAGACCTCAATACGTGTGATTACTGATTGTAGGGTTACCGAAGTCTACCGCGACCACCCGATCTAATTAGGCATGCTGATAGACAACACCTGGCGACAATTTCTCACCTTATCTCCTGATATGCTGTACAGTGCTGTTCAAAACATTTTCCCTCGGCTACAAGTATTGTTGATGAGCGACAGCCAACATATTGAATATTCGTTACAAAGAACAAGGTCTTTACTAAAAATCAATTCTGATAATAATAATTGCTTTTGTATCATATGAAGTGCCATCTGTTGGTCATTTTGTGCAGTTTTTTTGGCTTCAATAAGACAACATGTCATTTCAACCACGTGCGTAAATTTTTACTTCTCTCACTACATTATTCGATGGAGTATTAAATTTTCAAATGTTAAAGGCCATTTTGGTCACAATATAGATAGTTCATCCATCGCGGAAACTGATTCTTTACTTGTGCATAATCAGCATTATTAAGGTTGTATGGATCTCCCACTGGGCGAGCCCTACTCGCACGTGGTCAGTTTTTGTATACCAGGCTAACCTCCAAGGCCTACAATTGTCTTTGTGTTGCGGCGCAATAAACCAGGGCCGCCCTGTGGCATAAATGCTTACATTATCTGAAATTCAAACAGTTAAATCAACAGATCACTTACATCTACACTGAGCACTGTTTTGGCTTCATATCGCTTTTAGTTTTCTGGCCGTACTGTCACCTCCGTGTCTCCTTACGGTGTAAACATTTTTGTTTCGATACCATAGAGTGATAGTAGAGATATTGCGAAACGCTTTTTAAAGGAGAAATATAACAAAGATAGTTGCCCATCAACGCAGGAGATTTATGAACTGCAGTAGATATGAGAATATTCGTCGTTCACGGACGGTTGCCAATTTTCACTTAGCTCTCGTGATTTTCCTGGTCCGTCCTCATTTATTTATCAGTTGGAGATATATCCGGTGAACTTGCTGGCCAAAGTAGGATTTGAGAAGCAGGAAGACAAGCAGTAGGAACTGTCGCAGCGTATGGGCGGGCGTTACCATGCTGGACTCTAAGCCCAGTATATCTTGCATGGAATGGCAACGAAACGGGGGCACGCTATCCCACCGGTATCTGGGGCATCTTCAGACAAGTCTTCGCCCTGGGATCTTATTGACTGGGGTAGGACTGTCTTCAGCAATGAGTTCTGCATCGAACTTTGCCACGATGCCCATCGAAAAAGTGTCTGGAGACGACTGAGACAGCGATTGGATACCAAGCCGACAGTTACCTTCCATAGGCTAGACAACCAGGGTTAATGGCCTGCGGTGCCATTTCATTTCATAGCGTTATTGGTTGATACACGATGCACCCTTACAACCCCAGTGGTACTTCGACGACATTGTGGGCTCTGTGCTATTGCCCTTCATGATCAGACATCCTGGGCTTCCATTTCAGCAAGGTAATGCCCGCCGCGCACGACGACAGCTTCCACTGGTTGTCTTCGTGCTTCCTACTTTGACCAGCAAGGTCGCCGGATCTCTCCCCAACTGAGTACGTCTCGAGCGTTATGGGCAGGGCCCTCCAACCAACACGGGGTTTTGACAGTTTCACGCTGGAATGGGGAAGCATTTGGCAAAATATCTTAAGAGGAAATCCCACAACTCTGTCAATCAATGGCCGGTCGGAGTGCCCGTGCTTTTCTAGGCGCTGCAGTCTGGAACCGTGCGACCGTTACGGTAGCAGGTTCGAATCCTGCCTCGGGCATGGATGTGTGTGATGTCGTTACGTTGGTTAGGTTTACGTAGTTCTAAGTTCTAGGGGACTGATGACCACTGTAGTTAAGTCCAATAGTGCTCAGAGCCATTTCAATTTTTTTTTTTTTTTTTTTTTTTTTTTTTTTTTTTTTTTTTTTTTTTTGTCGATCAATGGCAAGCCGAAAAACCGCTTGCTTAAAGGCCAGAGGTGGACCAGCGGGTTACTGACTTGCTTAGTTTGCGAAGCTCTGTCCCCTGAATAAATCATCCAGTTTTTCTGAAACTGTGATCATTTGTTTGTCTGTACATGTACGTTACATCTACCGATTTCTGTTCTATTCACATAATTGTTAATAACCATTGAATAGCCGAGATTTTATTTGAGACAACCGGCTTCAACAGATTTTCCTGTCATCTTCAGGTCTTAAAAATCTTTTTATAAGACATTGACATTTTACGCTGAACTTCAGACACAAAATGTCAATTGGATAAAAACATGTACATGGACAAGACGTTTGGCACAAGGTACATCATGCTATTAAAAATTTTAGCGACGAAAATCCTTTCATAATGTGCTGACTTTTATCCACTTGAGGTCTTTTGCGTAATATTCAGGGTAAAATCAACATGTTTTATATAAAGATTTTTAAGACCTGAAGATGACAGCGAAGTCTGTTGAAACCCATTGTATTGGCAAAGGTGAATTTGTTTTTAACAATTAGATTGCCCTTCAGTACTCTCGGAATCAGAAAATTCAATTCAGATAATTTTGTAAGGTTTCGGGCAAATCCAACACCTTCCATGATAACCCTGACATGATAAGCAAATCCGACAGTATATCACATAGCTCCGAATAAATCCTGACATTAAATTAACCAAAGTAATACGATCAACGAGTGAGCAAATGAAATACCACAGACTAACACAAGAACGCCTAGATGCATGTCACACCTTCCCACCCTGGGAAGAAACGAGAACAGAAGCCGAGAACAGAACCGTGTTAAGCTAGAAGGCCCTACGATAAGTGACAGACACCCCATTTTCGAGCCAACCACCAGGACCACCCCCCAGCCCATGTTTGAAGATAGAGCCCTCCAGAAGAACAGTACAGGTCCTTCGATAACACTAAAAGGGCCACACCAGCTGCAAGTTTTAGCGTGAGACTTTTTCGCGTCTCCGTTACGTTGCAAAAGTTAAAAACATTGCCCCACCACGAAAAGTATAACGTTGTTCATTGGATAGACAGAATTTTTGTAGGCGGAGCTTAAGGTTAACAATGAGACACTGATTGGTCAGATGGAAACACAGGCAGATAGTTTTTTTTAAAAAACCAACTTCGGTAAATTGTAGTAAGGAGAAGTTAGGAGGGAGTTGCTTCCGACACGGCGAGGTGCGTGGAGCTGTGCCGCCTGCCTCCCGCCGCCCGCCGCCCGCCGCCCCCTGACGAACACCGACAAGGTAATGAACGCACGCGATGCAGCATTTTTGAGCGCATAAGGCTTCACTCAGAACTGCAGAAGTCTCATCTGTTACATCCCCTTTTTACGAAATACTAGTGTCGATCGTCAATTAAAGCTCATGGTATTCACATTTGCTACGTAAGTTGAAGTCTGAAACGTGATGATTTTTCTGTTATATAATTATTGAGAAGCCACATCTGCCACTGTAATTTACGACAAGTTAGATAAGTAATTAAAGATAATTGAGGGTCACTGTAGACAATTTTGATAGTTTTCTCTTTTGTGAAATTTAATTGAAACCAAGATTATAGATGTGATATTGCATGGGTCATCCTTCGATCCATTGTAGAACTTTGAAACCCTTTCAGGGAATATCCGTTCACATTTTTGTTGAAGGCAGTTGGTTTTTATCATCCTGTATAAAAATATATCCTTTTATCAATAGTGCAATTTATAAACAATGTTTTGTGAGTAGAATAAAATTTCCAATGGTAAACGATTGCTTTTTGACGTTATTCTACCAGATAACTAAAAATAGGAAAGCCTTGAACCCTTTCCACTAAATTTAGTTTGTATTAAGATTCTTTTACAGGGAGTGCAGTGGAGCTGAGGCTGAAATCATTAAGTATTTGGTTATATCATCGCTAGTCTCACTGAACTCTTCTGAACTCTACATGTCATGTGTGGTCTGGCGTCTCCTTACCAGCAACAGGTCCCAGGTTCAAACTAGTCAATTCCCTAAAAAACAGGCTCAGAGCGTCGTTGCGCGAAAGTGGTAGGGAGACACGACTTAGAACAAACAGGCATCACGCAGAATGTTAGAATTCCTTCGCGACGGGTCTTTTTTTCGTCTTAAGACGTAGTATAAAATAGTCGACTTGATTTTCGGTTTGAGCACTTTGAGGAAATAGTAACTGTTGGTCCAGCCTGCTTGTCAGAATTGCAGTCGAATTCTGGTAACCGAGCGAGGCGGCGAGGTGATTGAGGAAGTGGAGAATTATTCGGAACCTCAATTCTGGGCCGAGCGTTGCAGCTTTTCCACCAATATTTTTCCTCAGAACTTCACGCGAATCGAGAACACCGTCGATTAATTTCGCCATCCTGCTACAACTGCTCCGGCCGGGGTGGACTAGCGGTTCTAGGCGCTTCAGTCTGGAACCGCGCACCCGCTACGGTCGCAGGTTCGAATCCTGCCTCGGGCATCGATCTGTGTGATGTCCTTAGGTTAGTTGGTTTAAGCAGTTCTAAGTTCTTGGGGACTGATGACCTCAGAGGTCAAGTCCCATAGTGCTCAGAACCTTTTGAACCATTTTGCTACAACTTCGTCAGTAAATACGACCGTGTCTGAGCTGTGATAATCTCTTGCCCTTACAAAGAACTTGTACGTCACAAATGACGTCAGTACACAAAGTGAGAAGCATACAACCTGTTTCCGCAATACGTTCCCACCTGGAGAGCACGAGAGCAACATCCGCGATAGAGTCCCTATCTGCATACATAGATCAGCACAAGCAACGGCGTAATACGGTGCTCTGACCACAAAACTTGTTCCAAAGATGGTTTCGAGTAAAACGCGGCATATTGTTCACAATAATGAGAAAATGGTGGAATACATACTTGACAGTGATGGTCGTCTCCGGAAAGACATCGTTAAGTTGTTATGAGTAGGGAATTAGAGTATCAGGTAAAATTTGTAGGATTGCAGGAAAGTGCAGTGAATCCTTATAGGAAATTACGTACAAGACGCTAGTGTAGTCCACGAGACTCAGAGGGCCTTAGACACGGGTTCCCAGGTAGATGTCGTGTTTCTTGACTTCCGCAAGGCGTTTAACACAGTTCCCCACGGTCGTTTAATGAAGAAAGTAAGAGCATACGGACTATCACATCAATTGTGTGATTGGATTGAGGAGTTCCTAGATATCAGAACGCAGCATGTCTTCTCAATGGAGAGAAGTCTTCCGAAGTAAGATTGATTTCAGGTGTGCCGCAGGGGAGTGTCGTAGGACCGTTGCTATGACAATATACATAAATGACCTGGTGGATGACATCGGAAGGTCACTGAGGCTTTTGTAGATGATGCTGTGGTGTATCGAGAGGTTGCAACAATGGGAAATTGTACTGAAATGCAGGAGGATCTGCAGCGAATTGACGCATGGTGCACGGAATGGCAATTGAATCTCAATGTAGACAAGTGTAATGTGATGCGAATACATAGAAAGATAGGTCCCTTATCATTTAGCTACAAAATAGCAGGTCAGCAACTGGAAGCAGTTAATTCCATAAATTACCTGGGAGTAAGCATTAGGAATGATTTAAAATGGAATGATCATATAAAGTTAATCGTCGGTAAAGCAGATGCCAGACTGAGATTCATTGGAAGAATCCTAAGGAAATGCAATCCGACAACAAAGGAAGTAGGTTACAGTACGCTTGTTCGCCCACTGCTTGAATACTGCTCAGCAGTGAGGGATCCGCACCAGATAGGGTTGATAAAAGAGATAGAGAAGGTCCAACGGAGAGCAGCGCGCTTCGTTACAGGATCATTTAGTAATCGCGAAAGCGTTACAGAGATGATAGATAAACTCCAGTGGAAGACTCTGCAGGAGAGACGCTCAGTAGCTCGGTACGGGCTTTTGTTAAAGTTTCGAGAACATACCTTCACCGAGGAGTCAAGCAGTATATTGCTCCCTCCTACGTATATCTCGCGAATAGACCATGAGGATAAAATCAGAGAGATTAGAGCCCACACAGAAGCATACCGACAATCCTTCTTTCCACGTACAATACGAGACTGGAATAGAAGGGAGAACCGATAGAGGTACTCAGGGTACCCTCCGCCACACACCGTCAGGTGGCTTGCGGAGTATGGGTGTAGATGTAGATGTAGCCAGTACTAGAGTGCTGCTGGAGAGTTTGGAGTCTTTACCATGTAGGCATCAAACAGACACGGACTCAGTACAAAGACGCGCTGCTAAGATAGTAACAGGTCGGTGTAGCTCTTTCGAGGGTGTAAAAGTTAAATGTGTGAATGGCGATCATCGTTATCGTGAAACTTATCTAGGTAAATTTAGACAACATGTATTCGACGAATCTTGTACGACTATTCTGCTGTCAGGATGATGCGGAATGTATCACAAGTAATGGCGCAAGAGCACACAATTCAAAATACACGATTCCTAGAAGTAAAGAAGTCCCAGTAAATGTGCGCTCTAAAACGAACGCCTTAACAGCTATGAGCACCGCTTCATCTTCGCTGCAGTGAAACACACTTCTTCTCGTGAAGAAATGTTCACAGTTCGTAAGGTAGGGGTTTTAGAGCCCATGTTTACTGCCAATTTTTCGCTTCTAGAATCGCGTACTTCCGACTGTGTGATTTTACACAGTTAATTATGACACACCCAGTACATCTTCGCGTAGCGAACATGATAAAAAGTGAGAATAACGAACGTACAGAGGAATTCCCACGGTCACTTTTCCTTTAATCAATTGGCATGTGGTAGAGGGCACAGAGTTGTTAATATTAGCCACGCACCGTCACATCCATCCATTCATCCACATTCACATGACTACTTTGCAATATTAACAATTAAGTGCTTGGCATGGGTTTCAGAGAATCACTTTCAAATTCTTTCTCTACGGCCACTCTCTCGAATAGTACGTGGGGAAAGTAAAAACTTAAATCTGTCTGTGTGTGCTCACATTTCTCTCATTTTATCATGATGGTTACTTTTCCATAAGTAGGTGGAAGTTAAAAACAAATTTACCATTCGGGGCAGAAACTTCGTTATCGAAGTTTCGTGAAAATATGTCGCCGCGACGGAAAAGGCGTTTGTTTTCATGATTGACACGCCAAATCGTGTATCATACACGTGGCACTCTCTTCCGTGTTCCGCGATAATACAAAACAATCAACCCTGCTTTGAACTTTTTTGCTGTTGTCAGAGCCGGCACGGTAGGTCAGCATGTTCGCTCAGAGGGTTAGCTGCCTTCTGTAATAAAAAAAAACTGTGTTAACGGATCAACGACGAACTTCGAAGGGTGTGATGGCACGTCCGTCCCGAAGAAATGTAACGGACGATTAAAGAAAAGAAGAAAGAAAAAAAAGAGGGTAGGGTCTATGATTAGTAATCAAAATGTCATCGGTCCCGGTTTCGAAATTCCAAATTTTGATTTATAATCAATAATAAGTCACCCTCATTCTGCCAACGACTTAGACAAAGAGGACGGGGGAGCGGACAGAGGTTCAGGGCACTCTCTTGTGCTAGGGGTGGGAAACTGCCCATAAAGGCGGAAGAATCAGCAATGATCAACGGCGTGAGGTTGCAACAAGCAATGGAAAACACTGGATTAAAGACACATATCGTGTATCCATAGGATATGTGGCCTGTAATTGCAAATGTGTCATGATGATCTCTCCACTGGTAAAAGTTTCCGGAATAGTCCCCCAATTGGATCTCCGGGAGTGGACTGCCAAGGAGGAGTTGACCATGAAGCATGAGAAAAAGACTGAATAATCAACGAAAGGATAACGTTATACGAGTCAGAGCTTGGAATGTCAGAAGCTTGAATGTAGAAGGGTTGTCAGCCAAAATATCGTGGCAAGAAGTCTACGTAGTCCGGCGGCAATCACGAAATTTCATGGAGTAGTATGCTGATTTACACATTGAACTTGCTTAAATTTATGGGTGTAATGTTTCAAACTCTTCAGGCTGTCATTCCTCCTCATTATCATTAATTAATTGTCGTTCATGTGACAGATTTTTCCGGCTTTTCATTAATTCGAGTTTTTATATTAAAATCCTCATATTTCTAGATTTACAGAAAGCATATGACGAGGAGTCACACTGCAGACTATTTGAAGAGAGCGAGCCATCCTTTGTAAAGTAAATCTGATTAACTCTGAGTATTTTGTTTGCGTGTAGTACAGAGCTGGAGAATTGGCCAACTTTGGGGGCCATCCGCCTAGGGACAGCTTGCTAGCCAAGAGCTGAAGAGGTGCCACAAAGGGACAACGTAGCCTAAGATCTGAAGACTTACGCCGCGCTGTGCAGGACGATGACCCAAATCTACCACTTGGTGCAACCAGTGCAACAGTGCGACCAGTGGTCCCTTCATATCAACCCCTCCAAGACCCAGGCAATCATCATAGGCCGCACTGCCCACTCCTTCCATCTCCATGATTTCTTCCTGACAATTTAGGTCGTACCATCCAGCTCACCCACACCCTGAGATACCTTGGCCTCACCCTCGACAATCTCACCTCGGCCCCTCATCTCCTGGCATCCGTCCGAAAGCCCATTCCCGTCTCTTCCTCCTGAAACTACTGTCTGGCCAGATATTAGGACTGCATCCTTCCACCATACTCCCATACTCCACACCTACAAATCCCTCATCTGTCCTGCCCACTGTTATGCCAGTGTTGCCTGGATCTCCGCCCCCCTCCTCCCACTTTTATAAGGCCATCCATATCCTAGAACACCACGTGTTCTGCCTTGCCTTCCATATCTGCCTTCTGTCCCCCACATGTCTCCTGTATGACTTCAACCACTACCCCCACCTTCTACTTTTTCTACAACATATCATCATCCTTTACACTGTCTGCAGGCTTCAACCCCCCCACCCCCACTCGGGGGTGTCCTCCTTCCTCTCCACATCCCCCCCCAATTGCCACACCTTTATCGCCATATCCCACCTCTCTCTACCTTCACACGCACCATATTATTCATTAGGCCAGTTTCCAGCACTTTCCCCTACCAGGTGATGAAATTCGCCTTGACGTCTACCCCTTCTACCAACTATAGCCCAGCCTTGTCCCCCCCCCTGTCCCCAGTACCCCCCTTTCCTCTCCCTCCTTCCCTCAGAGTAGTTGCCGGCCGCGGTGGCCGAGCGGTTCTAGGCGCTCCAGTCCGGAGCCCCGCTGCTGCTACGGTCGCAGGTTCGAATCCTGCCTCGGGCATGGATGTGTGTGATGTCCTTAGGTTAGTTAGGTTTAATTAGTTCTAAGTTCTAGGGGACTGATGACCACAGCAGTTGAGTCCCATAGTGCTCAGAGCCATTTTTTTCAGAGCAGTTTTTCCTCCTTTTGTCCACTTTCACATACACCCCTCAGCTGTTTTCCTCTCCCATCCTTCCCTCCCCAGCCCCCTTTGGCGCGCCCCCTATCTAGTCCCCCCTTCTCCCCCCCCCCTCTAGCAACGCATCTTCCTCCCTTTCTTCCCTTTTCCCTCGTATTCGTACCTCTGGTAGATCCTCCCAGTTTCTTCTTAGTCATCAGAGTGCTGCATCAGTGTCATTATACGAGTACAGTGACGTCAAGTGCTGTGGTTTTAATCGTGTGCTTGACTTGTATATAGTTTTGCTGTCCATGATTCTGTGCTACGCCGCCCATTGCTTGGCAGTTTTATTTATTTTTAGACTTTTATGCTCCAGCCATACTTCGCCTTGTGCTCTTTTAATCCTTACAGTGTATGGGTTTTTTTGTATAAAATACTTTATCTCCATTTTTACAGTCGCCACCATTTGTATGTTCTCTTCCACTATGGTCCCCCTTTTTATATCTATGTTCCACCGTATTTTCTCCTTTTGTTTTAAATGTCTTTGTGTTATATACTTAATGTCTCTTGGTTGAAGAGCAGCACCTATGTTGCTGTCAGCTCGCGCCGGATGGGGAACTTAAATACAGTAAAGAAAAGAAAATTTATTTTAAGGCCTGTGGGCCTTTGTTCGCAAAATGATCCTTGCATGACTGCAGTATGTAATACAATGGTATATAACATATTTCATGCCAATGCAGTTTTCATCTACACTACATTAAGGCGTGAAGTGACGTATTCTGACCTATTTTTGCTGTCTTTGTTTCAATTTATTGGTTTCAGTGTATTTTTCGTAAAATTCAAAGAAGTGTAGTTGCAATTATTAATGCAGTTTTCCAGGTTTTCGATTACATTTGAAATGACGACTGAGTGTGTCGAACCTAGTTATGTAACATTTAAAAGTTTCATTGTTTTAGTGACTGTGCCTTTACTACCGTTTGTGGTGTCAAATAAACATCTTAAAATTCATTCAGATACACTCCTTGACAATAGTTACGTCGAAATACAAAACAGCTCGGAGATGGTTTGATCGGCCCTATGTCAAGCACTCCACTGTGAATTACAGAACACTCATGTATGTATGGATGTAGATCCTTATTTGCAAGTATTGGCTGACTGTATGTAAGGCTGGCGGGAATCTCAGAGTAGCCAGCATGGAGGAAAGGACAGGGTCTGTGGATAGGTGGCGCCCGTTGGGAATGTGGGTCGGCCGCGAGGCGTGCAGAAATACTCAGCGCAGTTGCGATAACACTGTGTCCAGGCTGGTGCAGTAGTTAACGCACCTGCCTATTACGCTGGAGATCCCGGGATCGAATTCCACTACGCTACACATTTTAACTCGTCACCGCTGTTTTCGAGTAATGTCACGATTGAGCTTCCTCCCCCTCCACCTTCACTTTAAATTTAATTTGTGATATGCTATTGTGGAAAATGCATTCATAAACAGAGAAATATGTCCAGGCAGCCAAGAACCACAGAACTTTATGACTGCAGAGGAAGTGTACAACAACATTAGCAACTGAAAAAGCTTCCGAGTAAAAGTAGTTCAACAATCTTTCTCATTTAATGAAGGTTTGTCACAAAAACGATAGTAGTTCGTGAACAAACAAGCAGAATACACTATGACTATAGAGAAACACGGACCTAGGCAGAGTCTGAATAATCGTGACTGGTGACGTCTTTCTTTTTATTGGCGAGTGATGCACTCTGACGAGTGAACTGGAGGCAGTCCAAGTCGGAACTGGAATTCGTACAGGCTAGAGAGTTCCTGGGGAGTCGTTCTCTACACATTGCCCACCGAAGGAATAGCAGGAACTTGTCGATCGTCACGTGGCTCGAGCTAGTGCTGGCTGTATCCTGTCTATGTGGCGCTCCCAATATTGCAGCGCTGACGCTGGCAAGAAGAGCTGCAGGCGTCTTGACATGGCGACAATCCGCAGCACTCCTTCGCATCGTGTGTGACTGGATCGTAAGGCACCAGCCTGATGCTGCATGGTCAATAAAAGAACTCCGTTCTCAACGGCTGAAAATAGATAATACATATTGTAGCGTGCTGGTTTGAACTCTTATTCATGTATTAATAATATAACCCAAATGTCAAACAAAAGTGCAGATTTACTTGATCAAATATACCTATCCTAGTAAGAGCTATCAGACTGAGGACACCAAAATGTTTTAAACGCTCTGACACATTAAAGTTCTACACAGTATCACAAGACACTAAGCATAATCATTACGACAAGTGGAAAAGTACTCCCAATTTTTACTTAGATTTAAAAACGAAATACTTACAAACACTCTCTGATCGAATTCCTTACATTGACGACCACCAGTTTTCTTTAAAATCCGATAAAGTTTTTTTGTAACTGAATTTTAGAAAAACACGTGCCCATTTCAATAAGTTACAAACAGGTCGGTACCAAAACTTGATTGACGGGGGATCATGAGGACAATGGTTATCTTTCTGGCGTAGTCCACTGGAACCAGTGCTCATTTTGCAAAAACAAGTACTATGAACGCCCACTAAAACTGAAACAAACATAACGAAATATCACACGGTACCTTAAAACAACTCAGCACTGGTAAAAGGAGACCATGGTTTATTAGCGCAGTCAGACAGCATAGCCGTTCTCAATACATGTCTAACAAGCTGGCAGTGCATCAAGAACATGCTGTCGCTATTGAACAACATTAAAATGCAGTGAACACTGAGATTCATAGAAACAGCGTAAGGTAATCAAACAAATGCCTGCTAACGATGTACACCGATACAGATTCAACCTCCATATCGGATCACGTGAATACGGTGCATGGCTAAATCCACGAAGGCAGCTTAAATAGACCATGTCGGCACAAAATAAGGTATTTCAAACAAACACTGTCGGCAGTCAATCGGAGAGTGATAATTAAGTAATGGCGATGTAGCCACACCAATTCACCTGTTTGCGGCACTTGGTGAGCCACGCCATAATTACTGCTGTAAGTATCCAAGGTACAGCAGACTCACGATCGTTCAGCGTGTGTAGCTGGGTTCATAAAAAAATCGCATTCGCAGCTTATGGTAAGGCTCGTCGAGAGCAATGAGTAACTACCTTTCCTCGTGGCTCCATACACCGACTGACTGGAGAGTGCAGACCAGAAAACAAATGTATCCAACAGCTGACTGAGGTCAGGTACAAACAATCTAGGTAGTAGTGCCGCACGTGGCCCAATGTATGAGCTAACAACTCTTACCTCTCCGCCGGCCATGGTGGCCGAGCGGTTCTAGCCACTACAGTCTGGAACCGCTATGGTCACAGGTTCGAATCCTGCCTCGGTCATGGATGTGTGTGATGACCTTAGGTTAGTTAGGTTTAAGTAGTTCTAAGTTCTAGGGAGTGATGGCCTCAGAAGTTAAGTCCCATAGTGCTCAGAGCCATTTTTTTCCTTACCTTTCCAGTACGGCTTGTATTTACACTGACTAGTATCGGAGACATTCCAGTAGTTATATGTTCATCGATTGTTAATTTTTAATTAGCAGTCAGTCATGTGTGCTTGTAAGGCAGAGCATAACTGGGGTTGTGTCATATGCTGCGAAATTATTTTTGAAATAACTGAAGAGGAGTCAGCGCAAAGTTGAGTTTAACAGCGCAGTGCCTTCCTATGCAACGTACTACTGAAGGTGACCTTTGATTTGTCTTTCCCAGTCATTTTTAGGTCAACCAACAGTTTGAAATGGACATAACTAGGTTTACTGCATTATGGAGCCATTGTCACAAGTGAAACGAGCAGTTAGTCACAAACTCTTAGGACCATCGGAGGATTGAATATCAGACGGTTCAATCTTTTATTTTCACACGACCACCGAGGCAGACCTGCAGAAAACTTACTTCATTTTTAAAATAATACTCATTTATGGCTACAAGTCTTGTGGTTTTTGTTCCGTGCGTCGAAACCTTCCTGAAAGTTTTGCTATTTTTCGACTCTGTGCCTCCCTGGTAGTATCGCTGGTTGTGTAGAATTTTTTTAGCAGAGAGGCTTATGATGCGAATGTGCTCCACGAGGCGGTGTGTAGCGGCCAGCGACGGGAGTCTCCAGTTAGCAAGGGCGTGAGGGAGAGGGCGAGTGGGACCCTGTGCTGGGAGCACCCCGTGTCGTGCATGTGACGGAAAACGACTTGGCGGCAATTGGAGTGATAGCGCGGCCCAGTTGTAGTTGTTTGGAAAACTGCAATTTGGAAAGGAGCTCCCCTTTTGCATGCAAGAGCGCTTCGGTTGCACAGTACTGGTGTTGCTCGAAGGAGATCTGCGGTTAAAGCAACGGTTCCAGCTACGTACGCCCGACGCTATATTGTCGCTGCTCCCTTGTTGCATTTACACACATCTACTGGATAACTCCAAATGAAGCTGAGTAGCTTCATTATTGAGTGCTTGCCTATCTGTGTGTTTTAATTGTTAGTTTTGGAAAATCGTAATTGTGTCTGCCCGGAGTGGGGCACCATCACTCCCACGGGACTGGTCATTTGTCTAATTTAACAAGCTTGTTATCCAGTTTGCCCTGGTGCGGGCCATTATTTTATATGTACGTGTGGAGACAGTTACACTTGATTTATGTTTTAGCTATTATCACGCCAATTTCATGATACGTGAAATGTATTGCCAGGAAGTGTGCGCAAGACTGATGTGTGAAATAAAATAGGATTGCAAGACTACGGCTCTCTAAGTCCACTTAGTTACCAGTGAACTAATTCTAATGCTGCAGATTTGTTCTTGAGCTAAGTAATTACCTTTTGTAACTGAGCAATTCACGTCTCTTAATTTGGCATTCATCTGAAGGAGTTTTGCATGTAAACCTGTTTTGAAATTGTTCAGTACTTCTGTACAGCAAATAAGCATATTTCACACTGTGGCACGAGAAAAACTAGTGTGTAGAAAACTTGTGCTGTGAGGATCCAACTGTAATTTGTTGTTGAGTATTTCAAGTGCCTTTGCTTGAAGTGGAGTGCTTTTAGATTTGAATTGCTCTCAGTTTATTATTACAAATTTGTTTAAGGGTTACAATATGCAGTTTTAAGATAGCATTGGAGATTATAATTTTTTTTGTCACAAGTAGTTAGCGAGCTCGAGTTGAAACCTTTAACTGATGTTATAATTGTGGCCTCAAATTTGACACTGCTGTATCACCCGTATTTTACCCTTGATATTGGATCACTATAAATATTATAAGCACTGTAATGGCTACCCTTTAAAAGAAGAAAAGACAAAAGGGGTAGGACAACACGTTTTTATAAATTCTGAGAGAGAATGGTTTGTTAATGAATTTGTTTTAAAGGGTGTCTGAATTGATGTTAGCCCGATACCTTACCACTCCTCCACAGCTCCTATCATACCAGTTTTAATTATCATGTCGAAAAAATAAAGTTAAGAAACTATTTATTTTTGCTTGTCTACTGCTACACATCAGCAATCGCGGTGTGTAATAGAATTCTCCGCCCCAGTACCGTAGCAGGTAGCTAGACGAGCAAAACATGGTGGATTAGCACATCTGTACTTTACCAATGGTCTGCGTCATTTGGATTTCGCTCTCCTAGTGGCGCGCTGCGGTACTCCGGCGCCAGGATTTCAATGTTTTCCACCACTACAACCAATTATAAAATGAACTGAGATAGTTTGCTTGAGTCAGTATACACTATCGAAATAAGATATTAGATTGTAAGGGATGCCCAGTAGACACTGTGGTAATGAATACCACAGTAGTTAGCTCAGTTGAAGCGGAGTGGACTTGCCTAAAAAGGCAATAAAAAGATGTTGGATGGGTAAAGAAAAGTAACGGCAAAGAACCGTTGGCTAGTAGAATAAATGCCTCAACTGACAGACGAAAGAGATATTCAGGGAAAGACAGGAATACAGTCATAGAACCGCCGGCTTGGGAATCTAAGAAGTAGAAAATGCAGGGAAGCGAAATGGCTGCGGGAATAATGTAAAGAACTAGAGAAACAAATGTCTTCGGAAGGATTGAGTCAGCGTATAGAAAAGTCAAAGTCGCCCTTCGTGAAATTAATAGCAAGGCTGGAAGCTTTGAGAACGCAAAGCAAATTCCACTGTGCAACGCACAGGAGAGAACAGGAAAGACGTGTATTTTGAAGGCTTGTACGAGGAGATCGTCTCACCAAGAAATGAAGTCCATATAAATGACACAGAATATCTAGCTTCAGTGTTTAGCAGAGGTTTGGCAGCCTGGCGATCAAATAAGGCGAAAATAATAGATAACATTCCTTTGGAATTTCTAAGATCGTTGGGGGGAAGTGCCAATCACCCTACCATTAAAGATGGTAAATAAAATGTATGAGAGTGGAGACGTAATGACAAACTCTCGGAAAAATGTCATCTACTCAAGCCCGAAGACACTAAGGGCAAATATGTACAAGAATTTACTCGCATTCAGCTTGAGGTCCCACGCTTCCAAGTTTCTGACAGGAGTAATGCGCGCGGGAGTGGTATGAAAATCGAACAGCTAATGGAGTGCTATCAGCTTGGCTTTCCAAGAAGTAAGAGGCAGTTGTAATGTTGCGTTCGATGATTACTTACGAAAAACACAACACTTTTATTGGATTTGTCGACATAGAAGAAACACCTGAGAGTGTAAAATGGTTCAAGATTACCTAATGCTGACAAAAATAGGAGTAAGCTTTAGAGAAAGATGGCTGAGGTACAGTACATACAATAACCGAGTGGGACTTAGCTAGTTTCGTGTTTCACTGATCATATTGCACGAAAAATCGTAATCTACATCTACATGATTACTCTACAATTCACATTTAAGTGCTTGTCAGAGGATTCATCGAACCAGAATCGTACTATCTCTCTACCATTCCACTCCCGAACAGGACGCGGGAAAAACGAACACCTAAACCTTTCTGTTCGAGCTCTGATTTCTCTTATTTTACTTTGATGATCATTCCTACCGATTTAGGTTGAGCTCAACAAAATATTTTCGCATTCGGAAGAGAAAGTTGGTGACTGAAATTTCGTAAGTTGATCTCGCCGCGACGAAAAACGTCTTTGCGTTAATGACTTCCGTCCCAGCTCGCATATCATATCTGCCACACTCTCTCCCCTATTACGTGATAATACAAAACGAGATACCCTTTTTTGCACCCTTTCGATGTCCTCCGTCAATCCCACCTGGTAAGGATCCCACACCGCGCAGCAATATTCTAACAGAGGACGAACGAGTGTAGCGTAAGCTGTCTCTTTAGTGGACTTGTTGCATCTTCTCATGTGGATCACCTCACACTTTTCGTTATTTAGCGTCAACTGCCACCTGCCACACCATACAGCAATCTTTTCTAAATAGCTTTGCAACTAATACTAGTCTTCGGACGACCTTACTAGACGGTAAATTACAGCATCATCTGCGACCAACCTAAGAGAACTGCTCAGATTGTCACCAACGTCATTTATATAGATCACGAACAGCAGAGGTCCCAGGACGTTTCCCTGGGGAATCCCTGATATCACTTCAGTTTTACTCGATGATTTGCCGTCTATTGCTACGAACTGCGACCTTCCTGACAGGAAATCATGAATCCAGTCGTACAACTGAGACCATACCCCATAGGCCCGCAACCTGATTAGAAGTGGCTTGTGAGGAACGGTGTCAAAAGCTTTCCGGAAATGTAGAAATACGGAATCAACTTGGGATCCCCTGTCGATAGCGGCCATTACTTCGTGCCAATAAAGAGTTAGCTGCGTTGCACAAGAACGATGTTTTCTGAAACCATGCTGATTACGTATCAATAGATCGTTCCCTTCGAGGTGTTTCATAATGTTTGAATACAATATGTGCTCCAAAACCCTACTGCAAACCGACGTCAATGACATAGGTCTGTAGTTCAATGGATTACTCCTGCACTGGTGCGACCTGCGCAATTTTCCAATCTGTAGGTACACATCTATCGGTGAGCGAGCGGTTATATATGATTGTTAGTAGGGAGCTATTTTATCAGCGTAATCTGAAACGACCCTAATCGGTATACAATCTGGACCTGAAGACTTGCCCGTATCAAGCGATTTGAGTTGCTTCGCAACCCCTAAGGTATCTACTTCTAAGAAACTCATGCTAGCAGCTATTCGTGTTTAAAATTCTGGAATATTCCATTCGTCTTCCCTGGTGAAGGAATTTCGGAAAACTGCGTTCAATAACTCTGCTTTAGCGGCACAGTCGTCGGTAACAGTACCATCGGCACTGCGCAGCGAAGGTATTGGCTGCGTCGTGCCGCTTGTGTACTTTACATAAGACCAGAATTTCTTCGGATTTTTACTCCGTGCTTACGTTACGAATTTCCATTACTCTCTTTTTAATTACAGTACTATGTTATCTGAGGACGAGAGTATTTTATGCTTTTGTCCCCTACGAATCACACGGTATTGCTGGAGTTTTGCAAAATATTGTTTTATTCTCTTTAAAAAGTAATTGATATTGGAATCTATATTGTTTCTTTGCTCGTCTCAGTGTTCCAACAGAGGACGAACGAGTATAGTGTAAGCTGTTGCATCTTCTAAGTGTCCTGCCAATGAAACGCAACCTTTGGCTTGCCTTCCCCACAATATTATCTATGTGGTCTTTCCAACTAAAGTTGTTCGTAATTTTAACTCCCAGGTACTTAGTTGAATTGACACCCTTGAGAATTGTACTATTTATCGAGTAATCGAATTCCAACGTACTTCTTTTGGAACTCACGTGGATCACCTCACACTTTTCGTTATTTGGCGTCAACTGCCACCTGCCACACCATACAGCAATCTTTTCTAAATCGCTTTGCAACTGATACTGGTCTTCGGATGACCTTACTAGACGGTAAATTACAGCATCATCTACGAACAACCTAAGAGAACTGCTTGTGTCACCCAGGTCTTTTATATAGATCAGAAACAGCAGATGTCCCAGGACGCTTCCCTGGGGAACACCTGATATCACTTCAGTTTCACTCGATGATTTGCCGTCTATTACTACGAACTGCGACCTTCCTGACAAGAAATCACGAATCCAGTCGCACAACTGAGACGATACCCGCAGCCTGATTAGAAGTCGCTTGTGAGGAACGGTGTCAAAAGCATTCAAGAAATCTAGAAATACGGAATCAACTTGAGATCCCCTGCCGATAGCGGCCATTACTTCGTGCAAATAAAGAGCTAGCTGCGTTGTACAAGAACGATGTTTTCTGAAACCATGCTGAGTACGTATCAATAGATCGTTCCCTTCGCGGTGATTCATAATGTTTGAATACAGTATATGCTCCAGAACCCTACTGCAAACCGACGTCAATGATATAGGTCTGCAGTTCGATGGATTGCTCCTACTACCCTTCGTAAACACTGGTGCGACCTGCGCAATTTTCCAATCTGTAGGTACAGATCTATCGGTGAGCAAGCGGTTGTATATGATTGTTAGTAGGGAGCTATTGTATCAGCGTAATCTCAAAGGAAGACTTGCCCATATCAAGCGATTTGAGTTGTTCCGCAACCCCTAAGGTATCTACTTCTAAGAAACTCATGGTAGCAGCTGTTCCTGTTTCAAATTCTGGAATATTCCATTCGTCTTCCCTGGTGAAGGAATTTCGGAAAACTGCGTTCAATAACTCCGCTTTAGCGGCACAGTATTCGTCAACAGTACCATCGGCACTGCGCAACGAAGGTATTGACTGCGTCTTGCCACTTGTGTACATTACATACGACCAGAATTTCTTCGGATTTTCTACCAAATTTCGAGACAGTGATGTGGAACGAGTCATTTTACATTCACACCGGAAATTAATTCGTAAATAGGGTTACGTGTTGAAACTCAGAAGGTTTTTGTTTTAAATGTGCAAATGTGACTTAGTAATTTCTGTCCATCACCTTTTACGCGTTACAGTAATACAAAATTGTCAATGGAGCACAAGGAGACTTTTCCAGTTTGTTTCCAAATTTTACTTTGCAGCCTGTTAGACATTTTGTATCACTAGGTAAGTGATTAAAATTTTTTTTTGCAGCATTGTGTACCCCTTCTTGTGTTAAAGATAACATTAATCTTGAGTAATAACTGTCATTTTTATTTCCGGTATTGTAATTATGTACATATTTTTCCTTTTGAACTGTAGTGTATTATTTACAAGAAACTTCATGAGGGTATAAATAAACTGCGAAGCAGTAGTCAGAATGTCCAATTCTTTAAACAGATGTCTACAAAATGATCACGAGTGAGCACCACATATTATTCTTACGGGACATTTTTGAGCAGTTAAGACATTCTTCCTTAAAGATGAGTTACGCCAGACGATCATTACACATGACATTATTAAACGAAAATATCCAAAATACACACATCAAAAAAAGTTTAGCATCACCCCAGACCCCAGAGCTCCTGAAGATAGACGTAGACTGTGAGTATTGTATCAGAGACACAGTCCGTTTGACTGTTCGGAGATGTTACTAAACCCACCCAAAGATGTAAACAACCATGCATGAACAGCGCCTATTAGACGGAGCGGGTCCGACAGCCGTTCAATTCCAGTCATTCCGCCAGGAAAGAGGTACAAGCCTCGTGTTATCTGTAGTTCAACCAGGCCTAGACGGTCAGTATTGCTGTTCCATCGCGTCCGCATTGTTACTTTGTGCCAGGAAAGGATCTCAACGAAGGAAGTGTCCAAGCGTCTCAGACTGAATGAAAGCGATGTTATTCGGGCATGTAGGAGATACAGAGAGACAGGAACTGTCGATGACTCGCCTCTCTTACGACGCCCAAAGGCTACTACTGCAGCGGATGACCGTTGCCTACGGATTAAGGCTCAGAGGAACTCTGACAGCAACACCGTCAAGTTGAATAATGCGTTTCGTGCAGCTACAGGACGTCGTGTTACGACTCAAATGTGCGCAATAGGCTGCATGATGCGCAATTGCACTCCCGAGATCCGCGGCGAGGTTCATCTTTGCAACCACGACACCATGCAGTGCGGTACAGATGGGCCCAACAACATGTGGAATGGACCGCTGAGGATTGACATCACTTTCTCTTCACCGATGAGTGTCGCATATGCCTTCAACCAGACAAACCTCGGAGACGTGTTTGGAGGCAACCCGGTCAGGCTGAACTCCTTTAACACATTGTCCAGCGAGTGCGGGTGGAGGTTCGCTGCTGTTTTGAGGTGGCATTATGTGGGGCCGACGTACGCCGCTGGTGGTCATGGAAGGCGCCGTAACGGCTGTACGATACGTGAGTACCATCCTCCAACCGATAGTGCACCCATACTTGCAGCAAATTGGCGAGGCATTCATCTCCATGGCCGACAATTCACGCCTACATAGTGCGCATCTTGTGAATGACTTCCTTCATGATAAAGACATCGCTCGACTAGAGTGGGCAGCATGTTGCCCAGACATACAATATCGAACATGCTTTGGATGGATCGAAAAGGGCTGTTTATGACCCACCAACCACTCTCAGGGATTTACGCCGAATCACCGTTGAGGAGTGGAACAATCTCGACCAACAGTGCCTTGATGAACTTGTGGATAGTATGTCACAACCAATAAAGGCATGCATCAATGCAAGAAGATGTGCTACTGGGTATTAGAGGTACCGGTGTGTACAGCAATCTGGACCACCACCTCTGAAGGTGTGGTTTTCATGTGCAATAAAAAGGGCGGAATATTGTGTACAGGTTCTGGAACTCTAGGAACCGAAGTGAAGCAAAAATTTATTTGATGTGTGTATGTGAACTTAATGAGTTGTCTTTCCCCAAGAGTCTATGTGCAAATTTTGCTGAAGGAAGTTCTTTTAGGAGTTCAAAAACGTGTTTTTCCAGTTTAAATTCCGATCTATATGGATACCGAAGAATTTCTTTGCCATGTGTGTCACACTTACCATTCGTGTAGTACCGCTATATGTGCAGGACTGAATATGTTGTGAGACGATTAGCAGAAACTCAGTCAATGATCCTTTTAAGAACATTGTTTACGATGTCTTCTGTTTTTATATCTCTGCCTCAACTGATTCCAATTGCAGAAAGAACTAATTCTGCTTGTTATGTATTAGACGCAAGGTGGTTTACGTATATAAGGAACAAATGTGGTCCTAATATTGAGTCTTGGGGAACCCCATATGTGATTTCTCCCCGGTCTGTTACGTCCCTGGGCAATGTTGGTTGAATGTCTTATCCATTGGTTGGCTGTGCAAACAATCCCATAAAACTTCTATTTATCTGGGAGAATACTGTGATTCAAGCACTCATATGCCACAGATGGGGAATAATAAGAATGGAAGATCAAGAACGAAGTTTAAAAGGGTGTAAAATAGGAATGCATTCCTTAACCCTATCTGTTCAGTCTAACATCTAAGAATCACTGACGGCTATGATAGGAAAGTTCACGACTTGATTGAAACTTAGAATGAAGAAATATCAGTGGTGTGATATGCTGATAACATTGCAATTCTCATTAAAGTGTTGAGTGTTATAGGACCTGCTGAATCCAAAGATGTTATGCAGACCGAATGCTGATTGAGGATAAACGGAGAAAATGACGAATGTAACGAAGAGTAACAGTAATGAGATGAACGATAAAATAAGTCAAATTTGTTGACCACGAAGCAGCTGAAGTTAATAACTTCTGCTAGCTTGGAAGCAAAATGGCAGGTGACGGACGTAGCAAAGAGGACATAAGAAAGCTGACTATCGCAGGCAAAGAGGGAATTCTTGGCCATAAGAAGTTTACCAGTAACAAACATAGGACTTGCTTCGAAGAAGAAATTTCTGAGAATGTACGTACAGAGCACAGAATTGTATGACAGGGGGAAATAGAAAAAGAAGATAATGCCAGCGTCTAAAATTTGTTGTGTATGTTGAAAATTAGGAAAGTGGTAAGATAAGGAATGAGGTTTCCGCAGAATCGCAGAATAATGGAATACATGGAAAACACTCACACGGAGATGGGAGGGAAGTAAAGGCTGGTATGTTCCCGAGTGAC
The DNA here is from genome assembly GCF_023897955.1 of Schistocerca gregaria. NCBI lineage: Eukaryota > Metazoa > Arthropoda > Insecta > Orthoptera > Acrididae > Schistocerca > Schistocerca gregaria. The sequence continues at coordinate 784,754,301 of NC_064921.1, read as the reverse complement.
TTGACCCGTGCAGTGCGTGTCAGAACAATAAATACTTGAGGAATGCCTCTGCGATCTCTTAGGAGTTTTACCAGCAAATTCCACGAAGGTGAGGGGTGCGTTGTCACTAGGCAATGCAACCCCTAGAAGAACAGCAGTAGGGAGAGAGCTCCGAACCGGGGCTTTCCGACTGAGGAAGACAACCCCGACGGACAATCAGGCACGATGCGATACCTAGAGGCGGTAGCCCCTCCTCTCGTGACTTACTCTGCACGGCGCCTGTAAAGCGGACGGGTGGACAGGTTATCTCTGACAACACGCAGAAAAAGAAGATGAAAGGACTGTGAACAACTACGACGACTGGAACTGAGAAAAATCGTTAGAGATTTTGAATAAAAGATCAGAATTTCTTAGAATTACGACTAGAATGTACAGTAATTATGACTAACAAAATCGAATTTTCACTGAAGGAAATAGATACAGGTGAATAATGTGGACGGAAATAAAACTAAAGGGCTCAAAATATTTAGGAGAAATCGCTACGATTTATTTTGTAGTCCCACAATAAACAAGAGAATCAGCAACAGTATCAATCTTCATAAAGAACAGATCGATAAAGAAGATACACTCGTACTCGTGGGTGAATGAAACGATCATAACAGACTTACGGTAGAAACTGGATATTTAAGTCTCTTGTGTAAATAGTCGCCAGAAAATGGAGGATTTTGAAATATTCTATGGACTCTTGTGAGAGACTAAGAGCACCTTCAATAAAATGACTTAGCCGTAATTGGAGGAGACGTCACTGCTGGAGTTGGAAATACACAAGATGACAGAATTCATTTTTAATTACTTCTGAAGAGCGATTACATTTCTGCGATATAAGGAGATACGAAGATTGACCTAGACCGAAAAAGGACAGCTATCGATAATACATTATTTTTTGGGAAATCGGGAAAGGACTCTAGCCTTTACAGGCGTATGGAGATGGCTGAACTGAATCATCATCATCATCGTTTAAGACTGATTATGCCTTTCAGCGTTCAGTCTGGAGCATAGCCCCCTTATCAGATTCCTCCATGATCCCCTTTTCAGTGCTAACATTGGTGCCCCTTCTGATGTTAAACCTATTACTTCAAAATCATTCTTAACGGAATTCAGGTACCTTCTCCTTGGTCAGTCGGGGCTGACTCCTCCTACCCTCTACTGCTGAACCCATGAGCCTCTTGGGTAACCTTGCTTCTCCCATGCGTGTAACATGACCCCACCATCTAAGCCTGTTCGCCCTGACTGCGATATCTATAGAGTTCATTCCCAGTTTTTCTTTGATTTCCTCGTTGTGGTTACCCTCCTGCCTTTGTTCCCATCTACTAGTCCCTGCAATCATCCTAGCTACTTTCATATCCGTAACCTCAACCTTGTTAATAAGGTAGCCTGAATCCACCCAGCTTTCGCTCCCATACAACAAAGTTGGTCGAAAGATTCAGCGATGCACAGATAACTTGGTACTGACTTCCTCCTTGCAGAAGAGGGTAGATCGTAGCTGAGCACTCTCTGCATTAGCTTTGCTACACCTCGTTTCCAATTCTTTCACTATGTTGCATTCCTGTGAGAATATGCATCCTAAGTACTTGAAACCGTCCACCTGTTCTAACTTTGTTCCTCCTATTTGGCACTCAATCCGTTTACATCTCTTTCCCACTGACATTACTTTCGTTTTGGAGATGCTAATCTTCATACCATAGTCCTTACATTTCTGATCTAGCTCTGAAATATTACTTTGCAAACTTTCAACCGAATCTGCCATCACAACTAAGTCATCCGCATACGCAAGACTGCTTATTTTGTGTTCACATATCCTGATCTCACCAAGCCAATCTATTGTTTTCAACATATGATCCATAAATAATATGAACAACAGTGGAGACAGGTTGCAGCCTTGAAACTCAATTTACCGTCAACTCTAACTGCTGCCTGACTATCCATGTAAAGACCTTTAATTGCTTGCAAAAGTTTGCCTCCTATTCCATAATCTTCTAGAACAGACAATAACTTCCTCCTAGGAACCCGGTCATATGCCTTTTCTAGATCTATAAAGCATAGATACGATTCCCTTTTCCACTCATAACACTTCTCAATTATTTGCCGTAAGCTAAAGATCTGGTCCTGACAACCTCTAAGATGCCTAAACCCACACTGATTTTCATCCAATTGGTCCTCAACTAATACTAGCACTATCCTTTCAACAATACCAGAGAAGATTTTACCGACAACGCTGATTAAAGAGATACCTCTGTAGTTGTTACAATATTTTCTGTTTCCATGTTTAAAGATTGGTGTGATTACTGCTTTTGTCCAGTCGGATGGAACCTGTCCTGACTCCCAGGCCATTTCAATTATCCTGTGTAGCCATTTAAGACCTGACACTCCACTGTATTTGATGAGTTCCGACTTAATTTCATCCACCCCAGCTGCTTTATTGCCCTGCAGATACCGAACTGAATACTGACCATTATTTGTTAATGGCAAAGATACAGGTTAAATCTCGATGGACGATAAACAAGGCTTCTGAAAACCATGAAAATAAGAAATAGAAAACATGTTTGCCAAAACAAAATTCCGTCAAGAACCTGTGTGGGGAGAGACTGAATGAATTCTGTAATAAAGTAGAAGAACGTGAAAATCTGGAGCAGAATTAGAAAAATATCTGAACTGTAACAGTGTAGGTAACTCCATAGGTTTTATGACAACGCAAAAGAAGTAAAGATCAAAAAAACTATTGTACAGATAGACTGACAAAAAGAAAAAAAGAGGCATATATCAAATGGCTACTTATGTCGGATAGTTAATCTAGAAAGTTGGAATAGATTCGGTTTCGGAAGCGGAAAACGATGTCTCCGGTAGACAGGAATCTGTTTGTACAATGATGAAGAATTTGAATAAAAGTATAGAACATGATGTGAGAATAAAATTGATAAATAAGATTCAGTGTCTGGACTACCATAAGACACTTTCGAAGCAGGAGACGACTTAAAATGCTAGAAGTGAAGGAAGCGACAACAGCTGATCGAATAGAAATGAAGGAATGACAAGATACACATACATTCCGGGCAGCTTCGCAATTAAAACAGAATTGATTAAATTTATATCTCCCATACTGAAACTCAAATTTCGCAGACCTATTAAGCGATGCTGGACAAATAATATTCCAGAGGACTCACCTATTTACAAAAAAGGAGACAGAAGTAACAGCGGAAATTATAGGGGCGTCACTCTGCATAATGTAGGGTAAAAATATATTCGAAACTAGTAACACAGATAGACTAACTGCTGAAAATATTCTATCAGAAAATCAAACGGGTTGGGATAAGAGGAATTCGTGGCGCATCGAAACAGTCAGAAGACTGATTACTTAAACAAAAAGTTATTAAGTCACGATTGATCTCTCGTACTTAGTCGTTTCCAAGTCTCTCCTCTGATTGAATAAATTTATTTTTTCGAGGTGCTGTTAAAGCTTTTTTAACGATCGCACAGACTACACTACTGGCCATTAAAATTGCTACAACAAGAAGAAATGCAGATGATAAACTGGTGTTCATTGGACGTATGTATTATACTAGAACTGACATGTTATTACATTTTCACGCAATTTGGGTGCATAGATCCTGAGAAATCAGTACCCAGAACAACCACCTCTGGCCGTAATAACGGCCTTGATACGCCTGGACATTGAGTCAAACAGAGCTTGGATGGCGCGTACAGGTACAGCTGCCAATGCAGCTTCAACACGATACCACAGTTCATCAAGAGTAGTGACTGGCGTATTGTGACGATCCAGTTGCTCGGACACCATTGACCAGACGTTTTCAGTTGGTGAGAGATCTGGAGAATGTGCTGGCCAGGGCAGCAATCGAACATTTTCTGTATCCAGAAAGGCCCATACAGGACCTGCAACATGCGGTCGTGCATTATCCTGCTGAAATGTAGCATTTTGCCGGGATCGAATGAAGGGTAGAGCCACGGGTCGTAACACATCTGAAAAGTAACGTCCACTGTTCAAAGTGCTGTCAGTGCGAACAAGAGGTGGCCGAGACGTGTAACCAATGTCACCCCATACCATCACGCCGGGTGATACGCCAGTATGGCGATAACGAATACACGCTTCCAATGTGAGTTCACCCCAGTATCGCCAAACACAGATGCGACTATCATGACGCCTGGATTCATCCGAAAAACTGGCGTTTTGCCATTCGTGTACCCAGGTTCGTCATTGAGTACACCATTGCAAGCACTCCTGTCTGTGATGCAGCGTCAAGGGTAACGGCAGCCATGGTCTCCGAGGTGATAGTCGATGCTGCTGCAAACGACGTCGAACTGTTCGTGCAGATGGTTGTTGTCTTGATAACGTCCCCATCTGTTGACTCAGGGATCGAGACGTGGCTGCACGGTCCGTTACAGCCATGCGGATAAGATGTCTGTCATCTCGATTGCTACTGATACGAGGCCGTTGGGATCCAGCACGGCGTTCCGTATTACCCTCCTGAACCCGCCGATTTCATATTGTGCTAACAGTCATTGGATCTCGACCAACGCGAGCACCAATGTCGCGATACGATAAACCGCAATCGCGATAGGCCACAATCCGACCTTTATGAAAGTCGAAAACGCGATGGTATTCATTTCTCCTCCTTACACAAGGCACCACAACAACGTTTCATCAGGCAACGTCGGTCAACTGCTGTTTGTGCATGAGAAATCGGTTGGAAACTTTCCTCATGTCACCACGTTGTAGGTGTCTCCACCGGCGCCAACCTTGTGTGAATGCTCTGAAAAGCTAATCATTTGCATATCACAGCATCTTCTTCCTGTCGGCTAAATTTCGCGTCTGTAGCACGTCATCTTCGTGGCGTAGCAATTTTAATGGCCAGTAGCCTATAATTTCAGTAAAAGGTATCAGCCATTATGTCCTTGAGGTCTGTTTATGGAAAAATAATGCTAATTATCTGTATCCAGAAACAATTATAGTCGAAAACTGAGATCAGTTCCAGGAATGAGGGGTTCGTAGAAGGTCGGACCCTAAGGTTGTGAGTGACGCTAGGAGATGAGAGGCCGCGAGCTCGTGTAACCGCCGACCTTGAGTGCCGGTTCCCCTCTGGCAGCTGTGCCGTAAATAGCGAGCGCTGCCGGTTAATGCGGCAGTGGGAACCCGACTTTCAGCATGGACGGCCGCTGGGTGCTCAACGTGTCTGCTGCCTCGCTTCTTGTGCTGCTGCTGGTCGCCACGGGCCCTGCCAGTGAGTAGTCTCTCTCTCTCTCTCTCTCTCTCTCTCTCTCTCTCTCACACACACACACACACACACACACACACACACACACATGCACTCACATGCACATATCAGGATTCCTGGCCTTTTGGTTGTTACAGCCGATATTGTCGTTCGTTGTGTCAATGTAACAGTGAAGTCTCATACCACTGCATACTAGAAGAACCTGTGGATTGGAAAGACTGGTTTAGGGATCAGCCTTCTAACGGATTGTAACAACGAGCAACTAAGAAAATCGCATGCGAGTTATATGAGAAACACATCTACAGAATCTGGAGGAAAGTGGCGAGAAAGACTGAATATATTGACATGGCTGAATCTTGTACATGTGGAGACTAGGGTTCTGTTAATTCATTCGATGTACAGCACTTCTTCCATGAAGAAGCTTATCTGAAACTTGTGTATGTACAATGTGTTAGCGTTCTAAGTGCAGATACTGTGATCATTGTATCTTAAAAAGTACCCACTACAGTGTGTTAGTTGTTTTTCCTCTGCATCTATGAGTGTTACTGCAAACACATCACATTATTTACTACCTGATGTTTTCTGCATTGTCGTAACTGCACCACTAAGTGGACTATGCCTGTCAATATAGACTAATCGTTTTGCGTCTCTGTGTCCGCACTTTAACATCTGACCTGCTGCCCAGGGGAACTAATGGCTTGCTCTGTCACTTATACTTGAAGGTACTAACCAAGCAAAAAACATATGACAGGTGACAGTTATAATTATTAGTCTGCGAATGACATAAATACTGATGTAATATTATTCGATATACCGTAGTCAGTCACCAATAGAAATAGCTGCACTTACACATGTTACACCCTGTATACAACCACACTGAACAAAATGTTAGTTACCTGTTGACAGAGCTCACAGATATGTGTGTAAGTCCTACCAGACAATCAAGTGACCACCGACACCGGGCGTAAATGACGGCAGTGAGTAGCGTGTATGCGACAATCGGTTGGATAGAATCAGAAGGATCGAAGCTGAGACGTGACAGAATGGAAGAAAAGGATCATTATGTTTAGGCAACTCGTAATTATATCGTTCTCTGATCTGTTGCGCTGTCGATGTCTAGCGTGTCAACCAGGAACGGTGTAGTCTACAAAGACGTGTAAAGAAAGAAAGAAAGGTAAGTAAGTAAGTTCTGAGCGCACAGTGAGCACATAAAATGCTTGGGATATAATGTCTCCCGCCAAGGATGAGTGCCTGCTGTGAGATTTCCCCTGATTTTTGTCGCCAAACAACGTAACTGCCATGCATTTCCTTGTTGACACTTTAGGTTCACAAACTTCTGAACACATTCTTCATATTACAAAATTTCTGTCATCGACAGACAGCCATAACTTAGTCTTTCACCAGTTTTGAAAACGTGGTAAAGGAGCACAATTTCCTACTATAATGTCAAGCCTTCTATTACTCCCAATCCTGTCTTGAGACTTCTTACAGTTTTGAATCCCCAAAGAGTCAACATCTTTGTCTTTGTTAGTACCATCGATAACGTTTTTTTTTTTAATTCACTGATTATTATAACTGTTTTACGAGGGCTGTTAGTTTCCTGACCACCAACATTTGCATACATATCCGGTAACGCACCGCTGTTAAGGAACGTGAAATTTTGTTTTGCTTGGAAGACATGCTGCTATGCCGTAGGTATCGGAGGCACTCAACTCACCAATAATGCTACTTGCCACGCTAATTCGCAAGTAACGGATGTCGGAGTTAAGATTAATGCAACAATGACAACACGAGAATGACAATTTAGTTTGAAAAGTTTAAACGTATAACGCTTCATCCAGAATTAATAATCAAACGTTGTAACGTTAAAATAGTGAAAGTGTATTAATACATTCTCAGTATGACTCCATAAATGTAAATTAAACGTTAAGTTTTACATACCCAATGAATATGAAGTAAATACCACTGGTTCAAAGTGGTTCAAATGGCTCTGAGCACTATGGGACAACATCTGAGGTCATTAGTCTCCTAGAACTTAGAATTACTTAAACCTAACTAACCTAAGGACACCATACACATCCATGCCCGAGGCAGGATTCGAACCTGCGATGCAGCGGTCGCGCGGTTCCAGGTTGAAGGGCCTAGAACCGCCTGGCTGGGATGGCTGATTTGAAATAAGAGGATGGGATGGTCTGATGGTTTGATACGGGAAGGGGGGGGGGGGGGGGGAACCCGTCTCCCCCTTTGCAAATCGCACAGTGGTGGTGGTAATAGCGCAGCTGCCCTCCCCTGTCCCTCGCAGGGTCCGCGTTCGGCCACTACTATCAAGGCTGAAGAAGACTCTCTATTGACGATAACAGAATTTTCTAGTTCCAGGGGCGAAACTTGTGACTAATTTAGTGTGTCAAAAGTATTAAAGTTTTGAGATTATGAGATACTTCTGAGAGGCGACAACCACAGTATTCACGATTCACCGCCTGGTCAAGCCTCGCGTTAAGCAGGGAAGTATAAGCAAGTCTTCGGGATTTCCAGTCAAATGATAACTCAGACGCTTCGTGACTCACAAATTCACATTGGTGCGGTGTTATGACGCAGTCTACACTTGCAAGGTAACGCCAGGCATAGACTCAGGGGACGTCGTTCCGACTTTCATGATTTTTGTGGACAGAAAAGACAGTTCCGCATTGAACAGTTACCAAAAAAGTAAGATGGATAGCTAACATTGTCTCGAATTTATAGTCGCACCAAGTGGTTAATATATTCACCAACAGCTTCAAGTGGTTTCGTACCCACTAGCCAGCCACTGCTTCGCTATGGCCGAGATCACTCAGCCGAAAGCTGGTGTGTGTATTACCACTTGAAACGCGTGCTAGCCTGAGAAGATTTTATTAAGCCATATCACCCTGAGACCAAGCATTAATTCAGGTCAGTAAGCTGTATCTCGAAGTCGACATCAGATGATCAACTATAAAATGCGCCTCTCAACGGTTAGGCGATCTATGTTTGTCCTATTCAAGGCCGTCCATCTGCATCTGGAACTCCTCATCTGCATCTACATTTATACTCTGCAAACCGTCGTGAGGTGCATGGCAGAGGGTAGGTCCCACTGAAACAGTTATTGAGCCGGCCGAAGGGGCCGTGCGGTTCTAGGTGCTGCAGTCTGGAACCGCGAGACCGCTACGGTCGCAGGTTCGAATCCTGCCTCGGGCATGGATGTGTGTGATGTCCTTAGGTTAGTTAGGTTCTAGTTCTAAGTTATGGGGGACTAATGACCTCAGAAGTTGAGTCCCATAGTGCTCAGAGTCATTTGAACCATTTGAACAGTTATTGAGGACCACGTATGGAGCGCGGAAAGAATGATTGTTTGAATGCCTTTGTGCTCGTAGTAATTATTCTAATCTTATCCTCACGATCTCTATGTGCATGATACGTAGGATATTGTAGTGTCTTCCTAGAACCATCATTTAAAGCTGGTTTTTGAAACCTTAGGTCATTAATATATAACATGAACAGCAAGGGAGCCAATACACTTTCCTGAGCACACCTGAAGTTGGTCCTTCACTGACGATGTCTCTCCATCCAAGACAGCGTGCTGTGTCCTACCTACCAAAAAGCCATTAATCCAGTCACAAATTTCACTTGATACCCCATATATTGGCAATAAACGTACGTGTGATACTGAGGCAAATGCTTTTCGGAAATCGAGAAATACAGCACCTACAGATTGCCTTGATCCAAGGCTTTCAGTATGTTACGTGAGTTTGGTTTCGCATGATCGATGTTTTCGAAATCCTTATTGGCTGCTTTGTGGAGGACATTCAAGATACCGAAAGTGTTCTAAGATTCTACAACGAATCGATGTATATTGGACGGTAGTTATGTGGGTGACTTTTACCACCCTTCTTGTAGTCGGGTGTGGCCAGTGTTTTTTTTCCAAGAACAGTTCACGGTTTTTTGTTCCATGGATCTACGATAGATTATAGGTAGAAGAAGGGCTAGCTCAGCCAAAAATTCAGTATAGACTCTGACAGGAATTCCTTCGGGCCCTGGAGCTTAGTGTTACAATAGCGATTTCAGTGGTTTCTCAACACCACTGATGCTAATATTTATTTTATTCATGTTTACTGTGGTACGGAGATTAAATTGGGGCAATTATCCTGAGTTTATCTTTGTAAAGGAACATTTGAGAGCTAAGCATTTGGTCTCCTATCCTCCGTTTCAGTTCCTGTCTCATTCGCTAGAGACTGTGTGGCGAAGTGGTACGTTGGAAAATTTCCACTCACCTCGTGGAAAATCTCTTCTCACGAGCACGCGTCCTTGAAGTCACTGAAATGCAGTTCTCAGCCGGAATAATTTACAGAAAAAACAGCTGGACGCCTCGTAGCCCCAAGTCGCATTACAAATTGTGTTGTCGGTATAAGGAATAGTTAAATTAAAGCATTTATGTGCGTAAAATTTCACTCTGTTACGGTAAGCTTGCATACATCAGTTACTACCAAGTCTTACTCCACACGCACACCTCATTCATAACCGTAGCCAGTTTATGGTAATTGTTAACTATCTTTTCACCGAAAGTTTACAAACGGGTAGTTTCTTTCAGAATAGCTCACTCAAACGTTAGTATAATCAGCCTCACCTAAAAAAATGTTCACGTTCGCGAGTAAGCAACACGCCACGCGGAACTTAAGCTGTTCATAACAGCACCAAAGCTCTGAAATTCATATCGTGCATTAAATCAAACTCTATCCCACACTTTACGGCACTTCTCAAAGATTTTGGTAGCGAAATATTACAATATTAATCATTTTCATCGGAGCACAACATCCATGGGTCTGTTCACCATGAGATCCCAGTCCCGACTCTACTCTTGTCTCTACACAAAAGAAGATTCTAGTTCCCAAAATACGCGCGAATGTGTTGACAAACATCACAGTCAATCGGAAAACAGCATTAACCACTCTCAATCCCGCACATATATACAGAACCAATAGAAATTTATCACTGAATCAGAGCAGTAAATTAGGATAAATAAATTCTGAAAACCGACAAATATATAATTAAATCCCTCTTAACAAAACTATTTTAAAGAAATCATAATTTCATTTCCCCAGTACCACAAACTGACTAAATAGTTTATAACAAATTTACGGATAATTAACAGCCTCGTTATCCTCGTACGTTCCTTCATTGTATGGTATAAAAACTTAACATAAAAAAATTATGTCACATTTGCACCTTCATTTAGTCTCATAACTATGCACAATTATAGTAGTAATTAATAAATAGAAAATAAAACAAACAGACCTCCAGTATTTTGACTGCAGCTAAAACATTGTGCGTCAGCAAGTGAGCTCTACCAGATCGCATAGAAACTGCACACTCTCGGTCTCGAGCATATTTACATGCCTGTTATCTGCCTGTAATGTCCCATCTAAGTAGGCACGATGTCAGGCGCTACACCTCAACTAGACACTAACTTTGGTGGCACAAACAACAGTTACATATGACCAGTTGAATTGTTCAACTGGGTACATACAGCGTGACAGTTATTGAACTACATGAAATAAACGCGTCATAACTTCTAAACTGTTTGTGTCAGGACGTTCAAACTGCTCGATTTGACGCAGGGCATGATGAGAATTAGTACGTGCCTTGTTGTCGGCAATTTGCACGTGAAAATGTCACGTGGGCCTGAGAGTATAACGTTTGTGAAGGCCTACCATGAGAGCAATAACAGCCCAATCGCTGCTTAAAGGAAGTTTGCGACCGAGTTCAAGCTGAAGACAACCAGTCCAAGTGTGCTAACAATCAAGAATTTGATTGGCAAGTTTGCGAAAACGGGTAATGTTCGTGATGACAGTGCTGGCGTTGTCTGTCGTCCAAAAAGGATAAAAACGCCTGAAAACATCAAAAACACACGTGCTGTGTTTCAAACCAGACCCAGGAAATCGAGCAGACGAGGTGCACAACACGTGGAAATCAACCGGGAGACACTGCGACAAATTGTTGAAGACCTCCATCTCTTCTCATAACAAAATTGAAACCCATCAGCCAATAATTCCCAGGGCTATGGAACACTGGTTGTGTTTCGCAACACTATTGTCCACAGAATTGACGAATAGGACGTTGACGTGAATATGGTTTGGTTTAGCGACCAAGCCCATTTTTATTTGGATTGGTTCATCAATAAGCAAAATTGGAGCATCTTGGGGACTGAGAATCCGCATTTCGCGATCGAGAAGTCTCTTCACCTTCAACAGGTGACAGTGTGGTGTGCAATGTACAGTCATGGAATAATCAGTGCGATATTCCTTGATGGCACGTGGACTACCTAACGGTATGTGAAGGTTTTGGAATGTGACCCTGATTACTACAAGAAGTGGTTAACACAAGACGGAGCTCGACTCCACCGAAGCAGAAGCGCGTTTTATGTTCTGGAAGAGCATTTTAGGGATCGTTTTGTACACAGAAGCTACTGGCATTGGCCTCGATTGGCCGCCATATTCTCCGTATCTGAACACACGCGACTCATTTTGTAGAGCTGTATTAGAAACAAGGTGTACAGCAATAACCCCAAAACCATTACTGAGCTGCAAACAGCCATTCAGGAGGTCACCGACAGCATCGATTTTCCGACACTTCGACGGGTCATGCAGAATTTCGCTATTCGACTGCGCCACATCAACGCCAACGATAACAGGCATATCGAACATGTCATAACCTAAATCCGAACAACTGACTTTCGAAGTCAGTAACCGAATCACACATACGTGAGTGGTGTATACTTTCTTCATCATAAGAATAAACCTGATGTAAACAAACACAAATGCGGTAATTGGTCAGCACCAGTGGCACACATACACCGGCGTTGGTACCGATGTCGCGCTGTTCATACGTAGTGTGAAAAAAGTCTGAGGCTGCTTCCTATTCTATAATGAAAAAAGTGCTTGGGAAATCGTTAAATAGAGGCGAGAGGCAAGTTGTTCTTAATCTTTTTCACAAGTCTAAAGATAAAAAAGCCATGAAGGTGTACTAGAAGCTGTATTTTTTATAGTTAAAGCATTTTGTAAAACGACATACATAGCGTTGCAGAATGGTAATCTAATACAGTTCACGGAGCGATCGTTTATATCTCGTTATGATCTTCCTTTTTTTCATTCTATTTTGAGCACTTACACCTGTGAAATTCATCAAAATTATGCTAATTAACACATATCTATTCATCATATGAAAAATACACATCGTCTTCGTTTTAGTTTCAAATTGAATGCAAATTTCCGGTTTCCACTGCAAATATAAATTCTGAATTATTCGATATTTTGTAAAAGATTGCTAATAAATGTTGTTTATGTTAATAAAACATAACAAATTAAATTTTAGGACAAAATGAAAAATCAAAATTATTCTTTATTTGCGCTACGCCCATTCTTTTGCACCACAGACGTGGTCTCATGCGAGCCAGAGCGATAAGCGTCGTAGAAACACAAAAGCAACAAGTTTCGCAGCATCGACCACGCCATGCAAATACTGCATTTTTACCGTACCACTGCATTATTAATCCAACAGAACTGACCTGGTACCAAGGTAAATTCTGTCGCGAGAAACAACAAAGCATTTAAACTGTCATACGTACTGGAACTAACGCACGAAGCTTTGTCTCACGTCCTGCCGAATGCTGGTGGGATACAGAACGGCATTTAGTAAGAGAAGACAAGAAAACGTGGCACTTGGCGGCTTCGTGGGCTGTGCTGTTGATAGACTCGTTATAAACGCAGCAGATGACAGGTCCAGTATCGAAATGTATTTCATGGGCTCGGATGTGGAAGGAGTTCAGAAAGTATCCCAGACGACTATCTGTGAGTAATACCTTCAGTGGCGTCAATGGTTAACTACACGGTGGAATCCCTGCAATTCAGTTTTGCATCACATAGCTCACTCAAAGAAATTACTCATCTACATCTACATGATTACTCTGCAATTCACATTTAAGTGCTTGTCAGAGGGTTCATCGAACCACAATCATACTATCTCCCTACCATTCCACTCCCGAACAACGCGCGGGAAAAACGAACACCTAAACCTTTCTGTTCGAGCTCTGATTTCTCTTATTTTATTTTGATGATCATTCCTACCTATGTAGGTTGAGCTCAACAAAATATTTTCGCATTCGGAAGAGAAAGTTGGTGACTGAAATTTGGTAAATAGATCTCGCCGCGCGAAAAACGTCTTTGCTTTAATGACTTCCATCCCAGTTCGCGTATCACATCTGCCACACAATCTCACCTATTACGTGATAATACAAAAAGAGCTGCTCTTTTTTTGCACCGTTTCGATGTCCTTCGTCAATCCCACCTGGTAAGGATCCCACACCGCGCAGCAATATTCTAACAGAGGACGAACGAGTGTAGCGGAAGCTGTCTCTTTAGTGGACTTGTTGCAACTTCTAAGTGTCCTGCCAATGAAACGCAACCTTTGGCTCGCCTTCCCCACAATATTATCTATGTGGTCTTTCCAACTGAAGTTGTTCGTAATTTTTACACCCAGGTACTTAGTTGAATTGACAGCATTGAGAATTGTACTATTTATCGAGTAATCGAGTTCCAACGGATTTCTTTTGGAACTCATGTGGATCACCTCACACTTTTCGTTATTTAGCGTCAACTGCCACCTGCCACAACATACAGCAATCTTTTCTAAATAGCTTTGCAACTGATACTAGTCTTCGGATGACCTTACTAGACGGTAAATTACAGCATCATCTGCGACCAACCTAAGAGAACTGCTCAGATTGTCTCCCAGGTCATTTATATAGATCACGAACATCAGAGGTCCCAGGACGTTTCCCTGAGAATCCCTGATGTCACTTCAGTTTCACTCGATTATTTGCCGTCTATTGCTACGAACTGCGACCTTCCTGACAGGAAATCATGAATCCAGTCGTCCAACTGAGACCATACCCCATAGGCCCGCAACCTGATTAGAAGTCGCTTGTGAGGAACGGTGTCAAAAGCTTTCCGGAAATCTAGAAATAAGGAAACAACTTGGGATCCCCTGTCGATAGCGGCTATTACTTCGTGCCAATAAAGGGCTAGTTGCGTTGCACAAGAACGATGTTTTCTGAAACCATGCTGATTACGTATCAATAGATCGTTCCCTTCGAGGTGATTCATAATGTTTGAATACAATATGTGCTCCAAAACCCTACTGCAAACCGACGTCAATGATATAGGTCTGTAGTTCAATGGATTACTCCTGCACTGGTGCGACCTGCGCAATTTTCCAATCTGTAGGTACACATCTATCGGTGAGCGAGCGGTTATATATGATTGTTAGTAGGGAGCTATTTTATCAGCGTAATCTGATAGGACCCTAATCGGTATACAATCTGGATCTGAAGACTTGCCCGTATCAAGCGATTTGAGTTGCTTCGCAACCCCTAAGGTATCTACTTCTAAGAAACTCATGCTAGCAGCTGTTCCTGTTTCAAATTCTGGAATATTCCATTCGTCTTCCCCGGCGAAGGAATTTCGGAAAACTGCGTTCAATAACTCTGCTTTAGCTGCACAGTCGTCGGTAACAGTACCATCGGCACTGCGCGGCGAAGGTATTGGCTGCGTCTTGCCGCTTGTGTACTTTACATAAGACCAGAATTTCTTCGGATTTTTACTCCGTGCTTACGTTACGAATTTCTATTACTCTCTTTTTAATTACAGTACTATGTTAGCTGAGGACGAGAGTATTTTATGCTTTTGTCCCCTACGAATCATACGGTATTGCTGGAGTTTTGCAAAATATTGTTTTATTCTCTTTAAAAAGTAATTGATATTGGAATCTATATTTTTTCTTTGCTCGTCTCTTTTTACGTCTTATCTGCAACCACTCGCGTCACTGCAGGTTAGCTGGACCATCTGGCTGGCCTGTGATGTCCAAGATAAATGCGCTGGTAAAGCTGTTGTCCCGTATTATATTGCTCAGTGTGCGGGTGTGGAGAGCACAAAACATATCCCTGTTATCTTACTTGACCGTACGCGAGACATCTTGGCAATAACCTAATTCACCTACAAAATAATTCACTTTTTTATCAGTCACACTGGAACCTCCATAATTGACCATATTATTTGCACAGAGCAAATTGCTAGTCATTGCAGTGAAGTTAAAATATGGTACACATCTCCAGTGACCATCTCCCCATCATTATAAAAACAACGTCTATTACCCACGCCAAAAACGACATCCACAATGGAAGACTGAAGTTTCATCCACTACCAAAATCTTAATACAGAAGACTTCAGAACAGAAATTTTAGGCAAAAAGCCTAATATCTATTAATGCTACTGAAGGCACTGACAAATATTACCAAATAATCGTCCAAACGACACCATCTGATATCACTAAGAACACATAAAAAAAACCGTAACAGAACACAAAGGCAGATTTCCTACACGTATTCTTAACCCAATCAAAGGAAAAAGAAAAATATGTAGATAAATTAAACGACAACCTAATCAAAGAACTAAAACGGAATGAAACCACTTAACAATCAAGTTAGATCAGAGATTCGCTAACTAAGAGCAAGTGTATAGAAACTTGAGTCACAAGGACTTGACCCAAGTAACTCCGCTCTCTTTTGGAATAAATTCGAGAGAACAATGAGCAAAACTGTCACCGAAGAGCCCACTTTACAAATTGATAACCACATGATGGTGGACGAACGGGAGAAAGCTGAAATATTCCGCCAATTTATTCGAAAAAATACACGTTCACCTGCAGGACCCCCAATTTGACAACCGTGATGAAATTGCTACTAGGGAACATCATTCACTTCTGTACAAAAATGCCACACCAGCCATCATCCGCTATTGAAAGAAATAACAGAATATCGGATAGCCTCTGTCATACTGAGCGGCAAAAATATAGCTCCTGGATATGGCGGCGTTCGTCGATTTCACCACCGGTGTAATGCTAGAAAGGCTTTAGGCACGCTGTTATCTTTTCGCTCCGAGTTGACGTAAGTTTAGAACACTTTCTTGTGACTGCAATCGCGAATTTTGAATATACAGTTCACGATTATGCCGCCATATCACGGTATGTAAATTCCACAACATTCCCTCGCGACTACTTCTGACGTTTTCAAGTGGTTGCAGCTGACACGTAGTACTTTGTAATTGCTGTTGTCATAACCTCAGTGATGTCGAAACTATGGAACTGACACAATACAAATAGACGACAAACTCGAAAAACCGTATGTACAATACGACCGCCATAGAACCTGTAGCACCGAACAATATGTCTCTTACGCGGAGGCGAACAACAAGTTCAGCAGTTTAATAGAGGTTTCTTGCATTTCTGTTTCAGGTTCCCAGACGTCATCATGCAGAGTACAGGACTGCCCCAACTACAGAACCGTACGATACTACGAGGAGGTGGGCTGCGTTCCCAGTGCTACCGCCGGCAACTGCTGTCCAACGCACTTCGACTGCAGTGAGTACCATATAATGAACTGGGAACACCCCATAAATGCAGTTGCAGGATAGCAACACATGACACGGGCGAAGGCTGCAGTTTATCGGCCAACCGCGGCTGAACACTAGATCACTAACAGCTTGATTCATAAGCACCTTATAGACGGTAGAGTCACATTAATTAACCACTGCCTACGTTCAACGTCAACGTGCAGTAACCACTCACAGACGCCAGATGGCAGCACTAGCAGTCGAGGACATACACTGAAGCGCCAAAGAAACTGGTATACGGATTCAAATATACAGACATGTAAACAAGGAGAACATGGTGCTGCGGTCGACAACGCCTATACAAGTGTCTGGCGCAATTGTTAGATCGGTTACTGCCGCTACAATGGCACGTTATCAAGATTTAAGTGACTTTGAACGTGATGTTACAATCGGCGCACGAGCGATAGGAGACAGCATCTCCGACGTGGCGGTGAAATGGAGATTTTCCCGTAAGACCAGTTCACGAGTGTACCGTAAATATCAGGACTCTGATAAAGCATCAAATCTGCGAAATCGCTGTGGCTGGAAAAAGAACGGGACCAACGACGACTAAAGAGAAGCGCAACCCTTCCGCAAATTGCTGCAGATTTTAATGCTGGGCCGTCAACAAGTGTCAGCATGCGAACCATTCAACGAAACATCATCGGTATGGGGTTTCGGAGCGAAGGCCCACTCGTGGACCCTTTATAACTGCCGGACAAAAAGCTTTACGCCTCACCTGGAGCCATCAACATTTACAATGGACTGCTGATGACTGGAAACATGTTGCCTGGTCGGACAAGTCTCGTCTCAAATTGTATCGAGCGGATGGACGTTTACTGGTGTGGAGACGGCCTGATGAATCCATGGACCCTGCATGTCAGCAGAGGACTGCTCAAGCTGGTGGAGCCCTGTAATGGTGTGGGGCTTGTGCAGTTGGAGTGATGTGCTACTCCTGATACTCCTAGATACGTCACGTACGTAAGCGTCCTGTCTGATAACCTGCATCCATTCACGTCCATTGTGCATTTCGACGGACTTGGGCAATTCGAAAAGGAGAATGCGACATCCCACGCGTCCAGAATTGCTGCAGAGTGGTTCAAGGAACACTCTTCTGAGTTTAAACACTTCCGGTGGCCACCAAACTCCCCAGACACGAACATTATTGCGCATATCTGGGATGCCTTGCAACGTGCTGTTCTGAAGAGATCTCCACCCCCTCGTACTCTTGCGGATTTATGGACAGTCCCGTGTGAAAATTAGTCACGAAGACTGTTAACAGTGATGTTTATTGAACAAAAAGCGGTCGTGGCATAAGTGTACCCTGCAGAGCAAACTTCCCATCGCACCCCTTCAGATTTAGTGGTAAAATGGCCCGGTGGATAGCCCGTCAACAACTGAAAACAGATCAAGCATAAAACAGAAAGAAATTGTACTGAACTGTGAAAAAAGAAGCAAAATAGAAACAGTGAACGGTCCAAGATAAAGATCCAACAGCAAGAACCATGGCGTTGCATTATAAAGCGCGAGTATCGTGTTCAAACCTCGTGTTCAAACCTCCCTCGTATCTCTATTTTTTTTTTCACAAATTTATGAACTTTCCGTCCTGTCGCTGACGTGTCTCCTCTCCTTCCGTAGTTTTGGCAATTGTCATGCTTTACGTTGGTTATAGAATATGATCCATGTGGTAAATACATATTACCGTCGGAGGTAAATGTGGTGAATTGTGAGAGCAGTTGAAATGCCGGATGTTTGTTGTTGTTGTGGTCCTCAGTCCTGAGACTAGTTTGATGCAGGTCTCCATGCTACTCTATCCTGTGCAAACCTCTTCATCTCCCAGTACCCACTGCAACCTACATCCTTCTGAATCTGATAGACCTCTCAAAATAAATAAATAAATAAATAAATAAATTGGGGCGTGAACTATATTGCAGCAAAGGAGTTAAAGATTCCAAGCTTCCAAAACAGAACGCAAGAATCATAACATATGGTACTTTTGCACGTCTGGCGGTCCCTTCCTTACACTTCACTGGTGCAAACGAACGTTACAACACAAAACAGACACAAATTTGAATCCAGCGCACAGACACGTCAATTACAGGACGGTCAGCTCGTAATTTTGTGAAAAAAAAGATGTACAATGAATGCTTTCACGACCGGATGTTTCACCTGCCGAGACTCCTTAAGGGCTGTATGGCCGTGGTCCATGGAATTGTTCTATCCCCGAGTTTCGTCCAAATCTACGTTGATCATCTTCGGAGGGCCGTGGTCCATGGAATTCTTCTATCCCCGAGTTTCGTCCAAAGCTACGTTGGACATCTTCGAAGGTGCTCTTGGTTGTGCTGAGTCTTGCCGACTGACGAGTGGAAAGTGGGAGTGGTCTGAATTTAACGTGATAGAGATAAACCTTGTCAAGGATAAAATATAACTATCGATCATAGTACGTCAAAGACAAAAACTTCTCATCGGCTCTGTAGCGCCACTGTCCATGTATCACAGTTTCATACCTTCTTCCTTTCTGTTAAAATTATCCCTATGTTTATATATTTCGATGGCTTCTCTATATAGCCGTGGATAATAGTTCGTCATAGTACATAAAACTTCAGTTTCCAAAAATATCACTACGTGATCACCCGACTGAAGAGCATGTTCCGCCACGGCTGACTTGTCCGTTTTCCCTAGTGGGCAAAGACTTTTGTGTTCCTTCAACCGTGGGTTCATCCATCCTTCTCTTTGTAGTTCCAATGTAGACCCTACCACATGTACCCGAAATCTTGTATACACCACTTGCAGGCAGAGGGGGATATTTATCCTTAGCGGAACGAAGTGCTTGGCTTATTTTCTTTGTTGGTCTGAAAATCGGTCGAACCTTATGTTTCCTTAAAATCTTGCCGATTTGATCCGTTACTTATTTGATGAAGGGCAGAGAAACCGTGTTCTTCCATCGCTGCGTCCTATCGTTGTCCTCAGGCCTCCTGTTATTCGGTCGCAAAAAAAAAATTGTAGGTCACGAGGAAGTTCAAATGGCTCTGTGCACTATGGGACTTAACTTCTGAGGTCATCAGTCCCCTATAACTTAGAACTACTTAAACCTAACTAGCCTAAGGACATCAAACACATCCAAGCCCGAGGCAGGATTCGAACCTGGGACCGTAGCGGTCGCGCTGTTCCAGACTGTAGCGCCTAGAACCGCTCGGCCACCCTGGCCGGCGAGGAGATTCCGAACACGAATCTGCTCCTTCCCTATTGAGCCGTTAACCGATATACTCGAAGATTAGAATTGATTATGTTAATTTTCTTTGTTAATTCTTAGTTAATTTAATTGTAAATAAAGTACTATAGAGTTCTAATAATTATGAAATAAATATATAGAAAAGAAAGACAAAATCAAAACATGGCCGTTGCAAAAAAAAATTGAAAATAAAAGTAAATCGTTGCTATATAATTAAACTTTTGGTGCGTGAGGCACTGTAGATGGAAAACTGTTAACCGTATGGGTACCAAACTTACTAGTAATGAAATTCGAACTGTGTGGTGCAGGACTTGTGCTGTTAGTGAAGTTAGTGTTTAGCTAGGCGTTAGGCGCCGCTACTGGTACGGCGACGTAGGGCTGAAGCACAAGCATGAGTGTGCATTACAGCTGCAGACAGTCAACATGGGTCTGGACAAGGTGAGCAGAGCTTTATTCGGTAAAGCTGTTCTATGAAAGCAACAGCAATAGTGGTGTTGCTCTTTGCAAGTATCGACACATTAAAGGAATACGGAGAGGTTCTCTTCCCGCTCCGGGATTAAAAAACATGACTCGGAAATTCGAATTAAGTTTCGACTTGGGAGTTACTCCTGGGAGAGCACACATATCGTTGAAAAAGTTACTGTTGTCATGGTTGTGAATTCTGGACGCAATGTGCGATCTTCATGCGGTGCACGAGCTGTGTCACGACAACTGAACATGTCATGGTCCATCGTTTGCAAATTGCTACGAACAGTTGTGAAATGGAATCTCTAGTGCGTTTACAGACGGGCATGGTGGCAGATGGTCGTCACACTGAGCAACGGTTGTAACCTGAAACGTCAACATGCTGCGGAGTACCAAATGTTACCCTCTCACGTGGAAATTAAAAAGTGTTTCCTTTAATGGTTCATTTGTTATTGCCCATACAAAGATTTCCACAAATTTCGTTGTCCTACGATCACTCGTTTTTTATGGGGCCCTCTCAAGTAGCGAAAGTTTAATAATTATCACCATGTAATTGTTTCCGCCTTTTTTATGAATGATTTCAGTGTGTTGTCTACCGAAAGTACTGCATGGCCTAGAAAGCCTGTCTGGTTTCTCCTGCATTCTCTTTCGATCACTCACGGGCCTACAACAGTTGTAATTAGTACATGAAATGCAGTCGCAGTTGCGAATATGGACAACCATCAGCTGTGTAACGGAATGATAACAATGAAAATTTGTGCTAGACCGGGACTCGAAACCGGATTACCCGCTTACAGTAAGCTGTCGCCTTATCAAATGTCTGCCCTCAACGGAATATACGCAATTGACGTACGATTGCAGGTTGTAGGCACAGGGGGAACCGCGCGACTGCTACGGTCGCAGGTTCGAATCCTGTCTCGATTATGGATGTGTGTGGTGTCCTTAGGTTAGTTAGGTTTAATTAGTTCTAAGTTCTAGGCGACTGATGACCACAGATGTTAAGTCGCATAGTGCTCAGAGCCATTTGAACCATTTTTTAGGCACAGGGCTGACGACATATGGAAGTTTGGGTCTCGTTGTGAAGTGTGCTCGGATATCCAAATGGTAAGGCGACCGCTCGTTATAAACGGGAAATCAGGGTTCGAGTACTGGCCCGGCACAAATTTTCATTGTCGTCATTCCCTTATACAGCTGATGTTTGTCCACATTCGCAGCTGTGAATACATTTCATGATTTCACAACGGCTGTATTCGCTGCATTGCCTGTCGTTTCGTACATGAATGAACGTCCGAAAGAACATTGCATCTTACTTCTGAACAACACAGACAATGCAATATCGTATTAAACTTTGTTGTTTAAGTATTTCAGCAAATGAGTTGTATATTACGTTGCCGTAATATTGCAAAAGGTATTACTGTATTAGTACTGGACTTCCCAGATATACCATACAAGCAACTGATGCTTCACATTTAACTGTTTGTTGTTTACTTTCAGGTTTCCTTCTGTCGCTGGACAGGACAAAATGCCACTACGAGGGGAAGACGTACGAACCTGGCGCAGATATCTCGGGCGTAATCAAGTCTGTGTGCACCCCAGCGTGTAGCTGCTTCAGTCTCACCGAAGGACCCTCGAGGTTAGTAAAGGCATTCAGAATACACGTTGTAGCAATGTAGTCGCTCTAAGCAGTAACTGCGCCAGCACTTGCAGCATAGCAGAACAGACATTTGGTACAAACGCCCTAATTCCTTTGACAGCGGAAGACTCAAAAGGAAAAAAAAATCAAGTATATCATTGCCACTGCTCTACGAAAACAATGAATACTATCTGAGACGCAATTATGTCTGGGAGAATCAAATACAACGTAGTACATTCGATGGTAAATAAATGCATAAAATGTTTTTCTGTGATTCGATGACGGAAGGCATTAGGCGGCAAACGATCAATTACCTGAATATTAATTTTGGAATGGAATTGAAGTCCAGAGAGACGACATAAGATTTTTAAGATTTTCCGGTCACACTGTACGTTTTGACGGACACAACGAAGGCCTGAGTAGGTCATTCTTATGGAACGTATTTTGACATGAAAAAACGTTGAATTTCTTTTTAAGTAAGCATGTGGTGATGTAATGTAATCGAACTTAAGTATTAGTCATGCTGCGAGAATTAGATTAGGAATGAAGATACTAAAGGTAATAATCGAGTTTCGCTATTTGGGCTGCTAAAATAACTGACAACCCAGTAACGGGGTATAAATTACAGACTGGAAGTAGCAAGAAAAACTACACTCAAAGACAATAGAGATTTAAATACTGGGAAATCTTTTCTTGTCTGAAATCCAGCCTTAGATGGAATGAAACATGGGCGATAAACAATACAAACAATTTGCCATAGAAGCATTTGGAACGTTGTATTAAAGATGAATGCTGAAGTTTAATGGTGTCAGTATGATAACCAATGTAAAGTTCCCGAATCGTATCAAGGAATAGTTAACTAGTATGAGGGAGGGAGTAAGTATTGTACAGGAAAACCAAGGCTGGACTGTAGTCAGCATGTTCAAACTGCTGTAGGATGCAGTAGTCATACAGAGATAGTGGGACTCGTACAGGATAGATTAGCACTGAGAGCTTCATTAACCAGTCTACGGGCTGAACGCCTCAAAAACATTACCGTTTGTAAGTTTCCTGTTGGTATTACTTTTTTTAATAAAGTGACGCTTGAGCTCCGAACCATACATATAATGACTTGAAAAATTACAGTAACAAGCTGCACGTTATTCATGAGAAGACACATTCTAGGAATTAACCCGTCTTCAGGTGGGCAAATACAGTTACGTAATTGTCACCTTCCTTGTGCAATATAGTTTTGTTCCACCACCACTTTCCTTTTAGTCATATATATGGACCAGCAATGGTAAAGTAGTCGTAGCTATCACACATTACAGAATAATACACAGACCAGCCGGAACATTATGACCACTACTATCGATATAAACCCGTTCAGGCGATAGCAGCGTCACCTGGGGAGGGATGACAGATACACGCACGGTGCATGTAGCATCGTAAGCGTGCTGTCCGTGTGTGGAACGGATAAGGAGCGCGATCTATCTGAGTTTGACCGAGGGCAGATTGTGATGGCCTGGAGGCACGAGCCTTTCGGAAACTGCACGACTTGCCGGGTGTTCAAGAAGTTCTTTCGCGAGTGTCTTCAATGCGTGGCGAAACCAAGGTGAAACAACGTCCAGGCATCATGGGGTTGGCGACCACACCTCATTACTGATGTCGGACGTCGTAGGTTGGGCAAACAGGTAAAACAGGACAAGCGGCATATTGTGGCGGATCTAACAACAGACTTTAATTCAGGGCAGAGTCTGAAAATACAGTTCGCCGGACACTCCTAACGACGACTCATGCATGTGCCACTGCACTACGACCTCGGCAACTGTAACTGAAATGGGCACGAGATCATGAGCACTAGACGCTGGCGCCTTGGCAGAGCCTTGCATGGCCTGATGAATCCCGGGGGAATACCTCCATCATGCCGACGGGAGGCCGCGAATCCGTCGTCTTCCAGTGGCATTTTTAACAAGACAGTGTGCCATGTCAGAAGGGCAGGAGGATGATGGAGTGGTTTAAGGAACACAGTGGCGAGATCCAGCTGATGTTCTGGACACTCAACTGCCCAGATCTAAACCTGGTCGAACACATCTGGGATCTGATTGAACATGGGGTCAGAACTCATTGTACCCCTCCCCGGAATTTGCGGGAATTAGGTGATTTGCGTGTGCAGGTGTGGTGTCACCTCGCTACAGCGAACTACCAAGTCCTCACTGCTTCCATGCCACGACGGTTCGCCACTCTCATCCGTGACACAGGTGGACATACCGGCTGTTAGGAAGTCGGCCTCATTCTTCTGTCTGATCAGTGTATATGTATGTCTAACTGTAAATGTAGACACTAGTGTGCGAATCCATAAAAAAAAATCTCCATTAGTCTCGGAAATCGTCTTTTAGCGATTTCTCGTATATACCTACGGCCATAATGTGCACATCACTGGGATTTGCATGACAGAGGGTACGTCTCCTACACCAGTTATCAGGCCTTCTCCCCGCCCCATTCACGAATCAAGTGCGGGAGTAATCATTGTTAGATGCCTCCGTGAGTGCTGGTATTAATCTAATCTTGTGCTCAGGATCCCTATAAAAGCGATACCTAGGGGTTGTAATATTCTCATAGGTTCTTCGTTCATAGCTGGTTCTTGAAATTTTTTGTGATAGCTTTCTCGGAAAAATTTACGTCTGTCTTCAAGCGTTTGCCAGTTCAGTTCTTTCAACGTCTCTGTGGAACACTCCCAAGAATCGAACAAACATGTGACCATGCGTATTGGCCTCCTCTGTACACGTCCAGTATCGCCTGTTAGTTCTATTTCGTGGACTCCACGCACCTGACCAATATTCCAGGATGTGTCGCGCGAGTGCTTTGTAAGAATACTCCTGGGTAGATCGATTACATTCCTTAGTACCCTAAGAGTTACCCGAAGTCTGCTACCCGCTTTACCAACGACCGAACCTCTGTAATCATTCCATTTCATGCGCCTAGGAAGTGCTACACCCAGATAATTGTATGAATTGACCGATACTAATTATAACTCGTAATCATATACATACTGTTCTTTCGATATGTGAAGTGCATAGTTTCACTTTTTTTTACATTTAAAGCAATTTGACAATCTTTTCACAACACTTAAATCTTAAAAAGACAGAGTTCGTTATAGATAAGTGCATTATCTGATAAAAATGCGAAGTTGTTATTACTATATTGTCTTCATGTTTACTGACGTGGTACATATTATCAGTAATAACGCGACCTTTCTGTTAACTGTGAGTGTTGAACTAACCCCTTCTTTTCCTGCTACTTAGTCTGGTTCATCCGCTGTTTACAAAGGACACCAAATGTGCATTGCAGTGGAGACTGAAAGGTGATAAGCCCTTTTATTTATTTATATAGTTGTCATGCAACAGTTCACTGCCATATATAACAATGAATGGTATGAACCTAGGTATTATGTTTAGAAACTGACACTTAACCTAGTCCGGCAGCCAAATAGCCGCATTCTACTTACCAGAGAAACTAAAATTTGTATAGTTTGTTAAATTTAGAGAGTTTATATTTAGGGAAACTTGACAACCTATTCACGGGATATCTCTCACCCATAGCTAAGGAAATGCGCCTGTTATGCTTTGTCTTGTTTCTGCTCTGCACTCTGTTATTTCGGGTTTATAGTTATTCTGTCGTTTTTAAATCTGTTATTTGACCCTAATGTTACCTATTTCTTTTCGTGTTTAAATAGCTCAATTGTAAACACCCTTCCTGTAAATAAAAATGCAACAGTATCACGGACCGAATTCAGTGGTACCAAGCTATTAATATGCACATACTGAGCGGTTGCAGTGTTAGTGTTGTTGTAATGTTGTTAGTGTTGTTATCGGCGATCAGATGGTGCCCAGGAGGCCTGTCTGTATGCCCTCTTCTTTGACTCAGCAGGCAATAACTGTGCTTATCAACATTCCTTCCTCGTCTTCAGCCGAATCAAACTGTCACCTCCACACAATATTTTTGAGGTCCACCTGGTAGCCATCATCAATTGAGAACAGCTAAGCCGCTCTCGTCGATGAATAATTCAAACCGTGAACGACGGAACCTTTATATGCAGCGAAAACACGAAAGCGCATGAGCTAAGGTAAATGCGCAAGCGCTTGCCTAATCGTACCTGCTGCCCCTAGCGCAAGAAGCGTTGCAGCGCCACCAGTAATGAATACTGTCGAAAAACAATATAACCGGCCGATTCACATCTCGTTGTTTCTTCATATCTGATAAAAGAGTCTAACGGTTCTCTTTTAATATTCTATATTGGTTTTACGCTTTTTGATACTACGAAATATAATAAATTATTTTCTTTACGTAGATGAGACCGTTAGAAGCAGAGTATCTTATAGGAGGCCAATATAAATGTTTATTTTCAATTTAAATGAGCGCCAGACTCCGTACAAGATTATCATAACTGATTTCTGTCTAAATACAGTCAAGGCCAAACTTCACAGATATACGACAAATGGTATATCTGAAAGTATTTGAACCCTCGCAAAATTAACTCATGGAACTATTGAGATTTAAATTAAATAATGTTTTAAAATGATTTTATCACGTCTGCTCTTGTGGAAAGCTGTAAGAAAAGTTAATATTAAGTCCGCTGCGCAATGGCGGCCAATTGTTGCCAGTCAGCGATCACTGCTTTCGTCTTCTTGATAGCTGAAAAATACTCTTTATTCCCTCTTTCTAATTAAAACATTGCGATTATTGCCTGGCATGTTATTGAAATAATACAATGAACTCACTTTTACACATATATTTCCATCAATAACCTGATACACACCTTTTTTATCATCTAGTCGAAAGAGCAAAAGGAACATCTGCTAGCGTTCAACGCTATACACAGTACCTATCTAGCAATAGTAACATGAGAATCAGAAACAGCAGAAGAACGAGTAATAACTTATTTTTTCCAGCTTCTATAGTTATACAAAGATGTAAATGTTTTATTTCACCCTTTTCTTTACTGCGATATTGTTTATCATTTTATTGTCTTTCCCTATATATATCGACGTTATATTCTTTCTGAATATTTTTTTCACAGTTTCAGTCTGCTCTGTTTGGTCTTGTTCAATATTTTTATACACACTTGACACGAATTATTCTCAAACATCGCAAAAGGGACACTACAACAGGATTTAAAGTTTTACATAGCGGATATCAGTTATCACGGTTAATGACATTATCTGCCCGTCTGATTTCGACAGATTCTTTTAAAACACAATCCCAGAAACGCGAGGCGTTTGCAGCCACTTGTGTCTCATTGTAAAATATCCTGTGTCCCTCTGTAAGGCAGTGCTCAGGCACCGCAGATTTGTCAGGTTGTAATAATCGCGTATGGCGATTATGTTCAAGTCATCTGTCATTGACTTCACGAATAATTTGAACGATATGTCGTTTTTCGACAATATTCACCACTGGAGGCGCTGCAACTGTTCGTACGCCAAGGCGCAACAGCTACGATTGAGCGCTTGCGCATCATCTTATCGCATGCGCTTTTTTATTTTCTCCACATATAAGGGTTCCGTCGTTCACTGTTTGAACTTCGACCGTCGGAGGGCTGTATGAGGTTTCAAGTCCCACCGCCACACCTTCAACATGCATTCCAAAGATTTCACTGGAATGATATTATTGTAGGATAGAACAAATTTACCTTTACACCAAGACAGTAAGACCGAGATCCAACGGTGACGCTGTACCTGAACACACCCCAAAATTTAAAAAAAAAGGGTTTGAATAAGTTATCGGCGACAGCGATCTAGCTATCCTCACCTGATGATGGCCGTAAGGTGGACTGCGGAAATATTGTGTGCAGATTACAGCTTGATCTGGCTGAAGACCCGACAAGAACCTAATCTGTCAATACGCCGGGAAAGTCTACATAGTCACAGTAACTGTGCTCAATTTATAGGTGCACAGTGTTGCACAACATCAGCCATTTCAATGAGGTCGTTTTGTGAGGCTGCGGGAAGCTGGGTGGGTATATCAACGGACTGCTTCAAATATTGACGATAGAGTATCGGTACTGCGGCGGTGCTTTCGGCAGTGGTGTGTAGAACATTTTGGGCAGCCAAAGACCAGTTTCTGGACGTCGGAGTAGTACAGACGCACGTCAAGGTTGATGGATTGTGGGAGCAGCGATGGCTAACGGAACATCAGCCAAAGAAGAAATCTGGGCACTGTTGCTTCTGCTGTGTCATCAAGGTCCACTGTCAACCGTCCGCTTGCAGTTATAAGATCACGTGTGCCTCTGTCCGGGATACCACTGGCGCCACGACTCCGCCAACCACGGCTACACTTGCGCCGTTAAAGAGTCGACTCTAACGGGGAAGTGGAATGACGCTCTGGCGTCCTCAGTCATGAGAGTAGGCTCTGTCTGTCTGCGACTGACGGACCACACGAGTACGGCGTAGAGCTGGCGAGCATTGTGTTCCGGATTCGTTCGCCCACGATACATCGGTAACACGCCAGGCTGTTCGAAGCCTCAGATACATTTAGCGACCACATTTGGTGTCCGCGCAGAGTAAATTAATCAGAGGAGGCAACATTGTACAGGTTATTATCCTCGTACAACTGCCATTTCTTCGACAGGAAGGTGATGTGATTTATAAGCAGGACAATGCACGTACACACACGGCTGCGGGAACGCTATGTGCTCTTTGTGGTATACAGCAACTGCTCTGAGCAGGAGATCACTAGAACTCTCGCCTATTGAACACGTGTGGACGAGATGAAACGGTAACTTACTTGTTCCCTAGAGCCTGCAAGAACCATTGCTGAATTGCAAAAAAACATGCAAGTTCCTTGGGACAATCTCTCAGGATGCCATTTGGAACATTTAAGATCGTTTACGTGTGAGAATACACTCTGCGTTGCCGATAGAGTGCGGTATACAGAGTATTGATGCGACTGTTTGGGACATCTTTGCTGTGACGTGTGTATTTCATTTGGTCTTAATTTGTTATCGTACATCCCTAAGATGATACACTACTTGCACTTTCCAATAAAATGACATTGCGTCTGAGCGTGTTGCGTTTTATTTCCGTCGGTATAGATAATATGTGATAACACTGTGAGAAATAACCCAGTTTATTCGAAACTGAAGCTGTAAACAAAGGTTGTCTATATGTTTACTTTCCTTTCCGCAGGGGAGAGGCGAGGTTCTCTTGCGCAGCTGGCGGTTGTGCTGGGTATCGGATACCAGAAGGAAAGGAGTCTTTCTGTTATCCCACCTACAAAGTTGATCAGTGCTGTGGAACTGGTATTAAGTGTGGTAAGTAGGATCAATTAGTATGAACGGTTCCATAGACGTCACTTTTCCTCAAGTTTACCTCATCTTAATACCAAAGGGGTTACGCCTAACTAAAAAGTTATAATTAGTCATAAAAATAAAACTTTTACAGTACCATTTACTAACTGTTTAATGTTGCGTAATGTATGCTGGATTAAATGAGAGGTATTCCATTGCCTGCAAAACACCCATCAAGGAATCTAAACAAAGGGAAAAGATATAAAACAGATTCAAAGAATCATAAAGCGGCTATCGCCGAGAGAGAGGCACCCAAGATCATTTCTTTCAAGAAAGGCATCAAAAACGTCTAGAGAAGAGACTGCTCACATATTCGTTGTGCACCATTCCGTGGGACTAACCACCGTTCAAAACGGAATATACTAAAGCCATGCTATGTTACCCCGCACTTACCGACAGTACTAAATTACTGATCCCTTGCTGCTTCAGAACATGTCCTACCAATCGATCCCTTCTTCTAGTCAAGTTGTCCTCAAATTCCTCTTCTCCCCAATTCTATTCAGTACCTCCTCATCAGTGACGTGATCTACCTATCTAATCTTCAGCATTCTTCTGTAGCACCACTTTTCTAAACCTTCTCTTCTCTTCTTGTCTATACTATTTATTGTCCATGTTTCACTTGAACCCGGGAACCCGGGCGCCGGAAGCGAGAACGCTACCGTACGACCACGAGCTGCGGACCTTTTATTAGCGAACCAAAATCATTTCCCTGCACTACTGCATCATTAAAACTAGTCTAAGTCAAAGTCGTCAATTTCTGTTTCAACCACAATCAATTAGTAATGCCCTGTAGTAATCTAACTGCATTTATCAACATACCGAGATCTAACCACTGACCTGGGACAGCTAATAAATTGTTTCCAGCTTATTTCGTGAAATTTACTCCCCTAACCCTCAGAAAAACTAAACTGTACAGAAAACTTAATATCAATAGGTCAGCAAGCAACACACCTGAAGTTTCCATGGAGTGAAATGTAATTTATGGTCCTCAATTAGACCATCTCTTTGACTAGCGAGCACCTTCAGATTATCATTCCATTATATGGTGCCGAAACAGCTCCAGCTACTCCCGTGCGTAAGGACTGTGCCAAACTCACTGATACACGTGTGTAGATAAACGAGTTATTGAAATTTCGCAAAAATTTGATAATTTACTCATATGAAAGAGCTTCACAAATTGAGAAAGTCAATAACGTGTTGGTCCATCTCTGGCCCTTATGGAAGCAATTATTCGGCTTGGCACTGACACCAGAAGAGTGGATATATGTCCTGCTGAGGTACATCGTGCCAAATACTAACTGTCGTGTTAGATCGTAAGGTCCCGAACTGTTGGAAGGCCCTGCCCATAATGCTCCAAATGTTCTCAAATGGGGAGCGATTCAGCGACCTTACAGGTCAAGCTACGGTTTGACAAGCACGAGGAGAAGCAGTAGAAATTTTCGCCATGTCAGGCGTGCATTATCTTGCTGAAATGTACGCCCAGAATGGCTTGTAATGAAGGGTAGCAAAACGAGACGTAGAATATCGTCGACGTACCACTGTTCTGTAAGGGTGCCTTGGATGACAACCAGAGCGGTCCTGCTATGAGAAGAAATGACACCCCAGACCATCACTCCTGGTTGCTGAACAGTATGACGGACGGAAGTCAGGTCTGTGTCCAATCCGCCCGGGGAGCCTCCAGAACCGCCTTTGGCCTGGAATCTCTTTGACAGGAGTGAAATGTCTTCAGCGATGACGTCGTTTCGAACTCAGCTCCAATGACCAGCGAACTTGAGAGAATTTGGCAAGATATCGCTCTAGAGGACATCCAACAACTCTGTCAGTCAATGCCAAGCCAAATAACTGCTTGCATAAGGGCCAGAGGTGAACCAACGCGGTATTCAGTTGCTCAATTTGGAAGCTCTTTCTCTTAAGTGAATCAT
The DNA here is from genome assembly GCF_023897955.1 of Schistocerca gregaria. Classification (NCBI taxonomy): domain Eukaryota; kingdom Metazoa; phylum Arthropoda; class Insecta; order Orthoptera; family Acrididae; genus Schistocerca; species Schistocerca gregaria. The sequence continues at coordinate 784,722,966 of NC_064921.1, read as the reverse complement.
CCAGTTATCCAGAATTTGTAATCATTTGGTCGTTTGTACATGTACACCACGTCACAATGGGATTTCCGTCCCATTCGGAAAACCCTTAGTGGTGCGTCGTTTTCTTTGTCTTTGATAATATTCACCAATAAGTTTGGAATGACTAATAGCACCTTCATAGAATAAACACTGTCGCTAACATGAAAGAACTGATATATAACGGCTACTGCGAAGTACTGATATATATATATATATATATATATATATATATATATATATATATATATATATATATATATATATATATATACCTGCCTAAGCCATAAGGCGTCTGCAAATGACTCAGAGAATGTAGCAGTTTAGACTTATATCTTTTTTTTTTATTTATTTATTGTTCCGCCGGACAAAATTAAGGAGAGGTCTTCATGGTCATAAAACGAGTCAATACATGAAATTATAACACGATATTAGAAACAGATAAAATAAAATATAAGTAATATATTCAGGCGACAATCCGTAAGTTTAAATAAAGAAAATCAAGAATGTAACACTGGAATTTGCTTGATTTTTGAGCTCTTCCAGGAGCTCCTCAACAGAATAGAAGGAGTGAGCCATGAGGAAACTCTTCAGGTTAGACTTAAAAGTGTTTGGGCTACTGCTAAGATTTTTGAGTTCTTATGGTAGCGTATTGAAAATGGACGCAGCAGAATACTGCACACCTTTCTGCACAAGAGTCAAGGAAGTGCATTCCACATGCAGATTTGATTTCTGCCTAGTATTAACTGAGTGAAAGCTGCTAACTCTTGGGAATAAGCTAATGTTGCTAACAACAAACGACTGTCAGAATTCCCAGACTATTGAATTGGGGTCGACAAGAGGTTCTCGAACTTACACCACACATAGCTCGAACAGCCCGTTTTTGAGCCAAAAATACCCTTTTTGAATCTGAAGAATTACCACAAAAAATAATACCATATGACATAAGCGTATGAAAATATGCGAAGTAGACTACTTTTCGTGTTGAAGTGTCACTTATTTCAGATACTGTTCTAATGGTAAATAAAGCAGTATTTAGTTTCTGAACAACATCCTGAACATGGGCTTTCCACAACAGCTTACTATCCATCCGAACGCCTAGGAACTTGAACTGTTCCGTCTCGCTTATAATATGTCCATTCTGTCTGATCAAAATACCGGTTCTTGTTGAATTGTGAGTTAGAAACTGTAAAAACTGAGTCTTACTGTGATTTAGCATCAAATTATTTTCCACAAGCCACGAACTTATTTCATGAACTACATTATTTGATAGTGTTTCAATATTACACACAAGATCCTTCACTACCAAGCTGATATCATCAGCAAACAAAAATATTTCTGAATCACCTGTAATACTAGAAGGCATATCATTTATATAAATAAGAAACAGCAGTGGCTCCAGCACCGACCCTTGGGGAATGCCCCACTTAACAGTGCCCCATTGGAACTGAACATCACTACCACTCTCAATATTGCCGAGAATTACCTTCTGCTTTCTGTTCTTAAAGTAAGAGGCGAACCAATTGTAAGCTTCTCCCCTTACTCTATAATGGTCCAACTTCTGCAGTAATATTTTGTGCTCAACACAGTCAAAAGCTTTCGTTAAATCAAAGAAAACACCTAGCGTTCGCAACCTTTTATTTAATCCGTCGAAAACCTCACAGAGAAAAGAGAATATAGCATTTTCAGTTGTTACAACATTTCTAAAACCAAACTGTACATTTGACAGCAAATTATGTGAATTTAAATGCTCCAGTAACCTTGTATATACAACCCTCTCGATAACTTTATCAAACAGCGATGGCATAGAAATAGGTCTATAATTGTCAACATTATCCTTGTCATCCTTTTTATAATGTGGCTTCACTACCGAGTACTTTAATCGGTCAGGAAACCGACCACTCCCAAAGGAAAAGCTACAGATAGCGCTAAGTACTGGGCTAACATACATAGAACAATACTTCAGTATTCTACTAGATACCCCGTCATATCCATGAGAGTTCTTGGTCTTTAGTGATTTAATTATTAACTCAATCTCCCTCTTGTCACTATCATGGAGGAGCATTTCAGGTAACAGTCTCGGAACACTTTTTTCTACGAGCGCTATATGATTCCGACTAGGTTTCTATTTAGTTCACTGCTATATTCAGAAAGTGATTATTAAATACTGTACATATAAGCGACTTATCAGTAACACTGACATTCCCACTACGCACTGATTCTATATCCTCGACCTGTCTCTGCAGACCAGCCACTTCCTTTACGACTGACCATATGGTTTTAATTTTATCCTGAGACTGAGCTAGTCTATCTGCATACCACATACTTTTTGCCTTCCTAACAACAGTTTTAAACACCTTACAATACTGTTTGTAATGGGCTGCTGCATTTAGATTCTGACTATTTCTAACGTTTTGATATAATTGCCACTTTGTTCTACAAGATATTCTTATCCCTCTAGTCAGCCACCCAGGCTGCCTGTTTGTGCTAGTACCCTGTTTTGAACGTTCTAACGGAAAGCAACTTTCAAAGAGCACGAGAAAAGTCTTGAGAAAACATAATATTTATCGTCTACTGTATCAGCGCTATAAACATCTTGCCACTCTTGTTCCTTCATAAGGTTTACAAAGGTCTCTACAGCAACTGGATCAGCTTTCCTAAACAGCTGATGACTATATTTAACACGTGTTGCAGCACAAAAATCTTTTAGAGTTAAAATTTGTGCATCATGATCTGAAAGGCCATTCATCTTTTTGCTAACAGAATGCCCTTCTAGTAATGAGGAATGAACAAAAATGGTGTCTACGTTTGTTCTACTATTCCCTTGCACTCTCGTTGGAAAGAATACGGTTTGCATAAGATTATATGAATTAAAGAGGTCTACCGGCATCCTTTTCCTTGCACAATAACTTATACAATTAATACTGAAGTCACCACATATAACTAACTTCTTGTATTTCCTATAAAGTGAACCAAGAACCTTTTCTCGCTTTAGCAAAAATATTGTGAAATCGGAGTCTGGGGATCTATAAATAACAACAGTTAGAAGCTTAGCTCCACTACATTTAACCACACCTGCACAACATTCAAACAACTTTTCAGTGCAGTACTTTGAAACATCAATTGACTCAAATAGGATCCCGTTCTTCACAAACATGACTACTCCCCCAGACCGCAAAGAGCTCCTAGAAAGCTGCCAGCCAACCTGTATCCTATCCTGGTAACAGAAGCCTCTGAATTATCTCCTTATTTAAGAAGTGTTCAGATATACCAATAATTTCAGAGTCAACATCTATAAACAGTTCACTAACTTTATCTCTAGTACTTTTTTTGATGAAATATACTAATTCCTTCATTAATCCGAAACCTAAGCTTTGTCGAAAGTGGTTTCTTTGTTAGAGGGACTTCCCTTTAAGCAGGAATATCTATCAGCTGTCTTCAATCTAAAAAAGGTGCAGTTCTAACTACTACAGGAATGTTCCCATGAGTGATCCCACCACCCCCACCTATGCTGCCACTTACAAACTTTGCCAACCTCCCATTTCCATATCTGGTGAGGTGCATGCCATGTCTAGTGAAACCCGTCCTGCTGATAGACTCCAGCGACACCACTGAAATGTGACTCATGCCTTCTGTCATCAGCGCACCCCCAAGTCTCATGTTATTACGCCTGACGGCTGTATTAAGATGAGGCCGATCGTGACGCCGAAACAGTTCCACGAAATGCACATTCGTGTTGCCAGACTGAAAGAGATGTCTGTGATTTTTGAATGATTTACTCTTGCGACGTTTTTGAGTTCATTATTATTGTAACTATTCTATCCAAATGAGCACACTATTTCTGGCACAGACGTGGCTAAATGTCCAAATAATTTTAGTTGCTCGTCTTTATTACTTTTAGTAATCTGCCGTTTCAGTCTCCTGCAGGATTTATTTCGGTTTCTCCTTCCTCCCCCACTCCTCTTCGTGAGGAGTATGCTTAGGTAGCCTCACTTACCTTTACTCTCACAGATATATAAGTTCTCTTAGCGAAGTTGCAATTGTCATTCTCTATTTCCAGCTTTTGTGAATAAATACAGCTTGTCCATATGTCATGTGCAGTACCACTACATAATCATCGAGCTTTTTCGTACTTTTATGTTCCTCCTTTGTTTCTGTGATGACCGAAATTGGTATATTTCTTTTTTCAGCATTTTTTTCAGATTTCTTCCTTTAGAACCAACCCCTACCCCATTCCAGGAGGCCACATTGTGTCTTTCTGCACTACTATTTCTCTTGCCCTCTCAATACTTTATTCGTCATATTTTCCCATTCAGCTTGTGAACTTTGAAGGCTGTTAATTTTTATGACTCCTCTAGAAGCACGTATCCACACTACGTTAGGGAAACCCAGCTGTTGGTGCTGCCACCTTAAAGACTCCTGCCGATCCTGATTTTCGGACACGTTCAACTTTCTAAACTACCTGCAAAGGACCAACATACCGTTTCCAACTTTCAGGAGCACTGCCAGCTGAGTCCCTTACCTTGTGAGCTCCAAGCAGCTCCAAAACCTTGTTTTAACATTCAGTCATTTCATACTATTGGTGTTAGGAACTGAGTGTAAGCACTTCTACCGGTCCTTTTCTGCTCTCAGCAATAACATTAGTTTGCAAAGTGCCACTTCCTGCCAATAATTTTCTTAAGTTTATTTTCAGCAGGTGCCATAAATACCTAACTTCATAGGAAACCTTTAGCCCTTAAGTCATCATGGTACACCACTCTGCCCACATAGCACTCAGACCAGTTACAGACAAATCAATTCCTCCTCTCCGGTCTGAACAAAGTTTGCTTCCACTGAATACCGGATGCCGAAATGGCGCAGCTGATCATCAGAATGATGGCTGCATGATGAAACCAGGCATGGGATGATTTTTTTATGGAAGATAGTGGTGAGTGTGAGACTACAACTTAACGAGGTAACTCTATCGGCCATCAGCACTATATTGAGGCGACAAAAGTGGTAGCGTACCTCCTTTTGACCGGCATCAGTGGGGCAAAGTGACGTGGCACTGACTCAACAAGTCGTTGAAAGTCCCCCGGAGATAAACTGAGCTGCGCTACCGCTATAGCAATCCACAATTGCGAAAGCGTTACCGATGCAGGGTTTTGTGCACGAACTGAACTCTCGATTATGTTCCATCAATGTTCGATGCGATGCATGTTGGGCGATCCAGGTGGCCAAATCATTTGTTCGAACTGTCCAGAATGTTCTTCAATCACGAACCATTGTGGTCCAGTGACATGGGGGATTCTCAACCATAAAAATCCAATCTTTTTTTAGGAACCTGAAGTGCATGAATGGCTGCAAAAGGTTACCAGGTAGCCGAACATAAGCATTTAAATTAAACTGTACTTTTGACCAGTCCATTTCATGTAACCACAGCCCACACTATAATGAAGCCACCAACACCTTGCACAGTGCGTTGCTGACAACCTTGGTCCATGGTTTTGTGGGGGCTGTGCCATACTCGAACCCTACAATCAGCTATTATTAAGTGAAATCGTGACTCATCTGACCAGGTCCTGAAGTACAGTGATCAATCGATTTGATGGAGACCTCACAAAAGGTGATGGAGTTGAGGTCGTGCTGTTAATAAAGGCACTCGCGACAGTCGTCTTCTGCCAGAGCCCATTAATTCGGAAATTCTGCCGCTCTGTGCTAACGGATAAGTTCGTCATACGTCCCACATCGATTTCTGCGGTTATTTCTGGCCGCTGCTCTCGGTCGGTAAGTGAAGGCCGTGTGCCACTGCGTTGCCCATGGTGAGAGATAATGACTGAAATATGGTATTCTCAGCGCACTCTTGACACTTTGGATACCGCAATGTTAAATTACTTATCGATTTCCGAAATGGAATGTTCCATGCATCTAACTTCAATTACCACTCCGCGTTCAAAGTTTGTGAATTCCCGCTGAGCGACCATAATCCTTTTCACATGAGTCATCGGAGTACAAATGACAGCTCCGTCATGCACTGCTCTTTTATACATTGCGTATGCGATACTACCACCATCCGCAAACGTGCACATCGCCAATCCTTAAATTTTGTCACGTCAGGGTCGGCGAATATTAAGCAATAGTTCGCCATGGTTGACCACAATATTTTGCTTTTTTCTGTTGACGTCCAAAGCGTTTCGGAACCACAACTGCAATGTCGAAGGCAGCGGTAACGTTTGTAGTTGGTACACCTGCTTCAACACTAATTATCTTAATTTGGCCACAATACGTTTTTATTCTGAAACATTCACAGTTACTATGTCGTCGTGTTTCTCAGATAGTTTAACCGATATGAACTTATTTGGTAGCACAAAGAAAAATTGCGTGTGACAATGTAGTGAGCAGAATGAGCTCGTGTGTTGTCGTGGAGTACAAACACGCCTTTAAACAGCTTCCAATGGCGTTTAGTATTGGGAGCCTCCTTTAAGCTCGTCTACATATTTCGGCAGAATCCTCCTATGGCATTTTGCACCTTACTTGTATAATCTGTTAAAACCACACCACAGCAGTCCACAAAAATCACTCTGCGTTACCCTGCCTGACGATAGTTGTGTCTTAGCCCATTTCGGCGGTGGTGAATCCTCGTGTTTCCACTGCATCCTTTGCTCCTTTATCTCAGCCCCATAGTGGTGCAACCAGCACTCGTCAGTGGTGATAAGGTGGCAAAAGACGTCATCTGTGTTGAGCATACAGCTGCAACATCGCGACTGCTGCTGCGTTCTGTTGGCTTTTTGAATTGATGTGAGCACACGCGAAAACCAGCGGGCGGCGAACTTTGTAATTTTCAAATTGTCATTCAAGACTCTTATAACCAATTCGTCATTAATTTCTTACTTTTTCCACTATTACCTAGATTTTTCCAAGAATAACCACTATTATTACCATTGAAAAATTGATTTCTGAGAGCTACTGCAAAATGCTGCCATCTAAAGACCCTACTAGAATTCTGTACAGAGAATATGCAAGTTTAGGCTTCTATGTATCTGTATATATGCAGACTGAAGCGACAAATGAAAATTTTTGCCAGGGCCAGGATTCGAACCTCTTGTCTCCTGGTCACTAGGCACATGCACTAACCGCTACGCTTAATGAGCAGGATACTCAGATTCGAATCCCAGCCTTCGTACAAATTTTCATTCCTCTCCTCAGTCTGCATATATACGTCCTCGATGTTTGAGACTCGAAAAAGTCTCTGGAAACATAGTTTTATTTGATTATATTTATCTCACTGTCTTGATACATTAGATATACTTATTTTTTCAGCGAATGACACCAAGAGCCCACGAAACGTGGCCGAATGTCCTTATAAAGGGAAGACGTACCTGGAGGGCCAGTTCATTGAAGGAACACAGTCTGAGTGCATGAGGTGTGTGTGTCAGAAGGGATATGACGGTAAGTTAACGTTTTGTCGTCTATAAACATGATACTTGCAGTCAAAATAAGTTGGTTCACTTAAGGTAATATTTGCTAAATATGAATAAGGGCACAGAGCCACAGAAAGATCCAGATTTACAGCATTTGTAGATTTAGATAAAGCCTTTATCGACATAGGAAGAAAGCATTATTTGAATTTCTGAATCAAACTGGGATAAAATACATGAAGCGGAGAGTCATCTACAACTTTTGCAGACACTCTGCTGCACATATAAGTCAAACGACGCGAAGGGAAGGTGTAGTTGAGATGAGAGTGAAAAAGGTTTATTGTCGATCCCCGATGTTATTCAGCCTGTACATAAAGCTTGCTGCAAAAGAATCCAGGAAGAGGTTTTGAGTAGGAATTAAAGTTCAGGGTGAATAAAAAAATATGGGGAATGTTAATGACATAGAAATCTGTGAGTTATGGCAAAGGACCAGAAAGATCAGTAGAATGGAAATGATAGAGTGTTGTGTAAAATGGTATAAGAGGTACATTGATAAAAGTACACGGCCAATGGAGCATAGTGTAAGTCAGGCTATGCCGAGGGAATTTGAATGAGGAATTAGATGCTAAAGCATTAATGAGTTTTCCTAGTTAGTTAGTTACACTTTCCACAGATCATCTGAAGGACTGTTTCATCGAAGCTATGGGGAACGACCCAGTTTACAGGACATGTACCCATGATTAGCGTTAACATTAATGATCACATTTTCACTTTATTCCTACTACTTGCTCATCTACCTGTCAGGCATTTTATGTTTTTGGGCAAATGATCAAAACATTTTACTGCTGCATATTGAACTCCTCTCCGAGCCACTGACAGCTTTAACAATCGGTAATAAAGGTCTTTCTCACTCTAGTGTTGCACGTATGTACAAAACAGTTCTTCTCAAATAGTGTTGGATTATTTATGACGAAATTCACTAGGGAAAATATCTTTCGTGATGGGGCAATTAAAACGCTTAGCTCCTTCAAGAGGTTCCTCCATAACATCTGTGAGTAAACACCACATATTATTCGCAGAGATAGCGTTTTTGAAATCAATACTTTCATTCCACATACTGAGTTGCCACAAAAATATAATTCCTTATGACGTTATTGAGTGGAAATATGCAAAATGCTTCAGGAAGTTGATACGTTTGTTTTCAAGACCAGAAATTGTACGGAAACCAGACGTATTTGAACGTAATTTTTTGAGAAGCTCAGTAATATGTCTCCTCCAATTAAAGTTTTCATCGATACGTACACCCATAAATTTGGAACTTTCTACCCTATTTATTGCTACATCATTTTGTAGGTATGAGTATTTGTTGCAAGTACATGCCGTATTTGGTCAGTAGAAGAGCTGCCGATGGATGAAGTAGTGACGATATAAAATTTTAAGAACAGCAGCGTAGTATTTAAATGATAATTGAAACCATTAGCTGCCGACAGGTGTTGTTGATACGCCTAGCTGCATACAGGCGTTGATATAAGTCAATGGGGCCTCGAACCCGGGATCTCCTGGTTACATGGCAGACGCTCTATCCACCTTTTTTTTTTAATCTCGTTGTGTTCTTTTTCGTTCCTTGTATCTACTCGGGGCGGACGTCGCAAGACACCCGTTTCAGTTCGTCGTGGATCCATTAACTCAGTTTTTTTTTAATTGGAGAGGGCAGCTGCCCCTCGGACCGAACACGCTGAGTTACTGTGCCGGCTGCATCTGAACCACCGAGGACACAAATGAACAGCGCGACTGCAGGGACTTATCCCTTGCAGGCTCCCCGTGAGGTATATCTCCATCGACGTATATCAACAACACATGTTGACAGCTGATTAATTATCATTTATTCTAGAGAAGCTGCACGTTCATCAGTGGTATCTGTACTTTCGAGAACAGTTGCTATCTTCAAACATAGTATTTGCTGAAAAAGTGCAATGCGTTAACATCGAGTATATTGTTACAATCTAGCTGACACGTTTGTTGTGTTGTGACTATAGAAAGCCGAGTTCGGAAAGCTGCGGGATCGTTTCACCAGCACCGCGAACACAGAGCCAGTCAGCTGAGCACAAAGCCCTGAGGATGGCCGCTTGGAATAGTGGCCGAAACGTCGGACCGTTTTATACATTAACAATGCTGTCAACAGAGCTTACCAAACAGTCTGCTTAGCTTTTTTTATGCTTTCCCTACAGCACCCTGACGGAAGCAGGTCGGGAGCCAGTCGCAGCTAGGAAACAGGAGGAGGAGGAAATTTGTGTTTAACGTCCCGTCGACAGTGAGGTGATTAGAGACGGAGCACAAGCTGGAATTGCGGAGGAATGTAGAAGAAAATAGGCCGTCCCTTTCTTTCAAAGGAACCATTCCGTCATTTGCCATAACTGACAGGGAAATCACAGGTGAGTATGTGAGGTATGTTGAGGCAGCGAAATGCTTCGACAGACAGTGAATTTGCTGCTCGGTGGTGCAGCGAGTTTTAACAGCTGGACTGGTGAACATTTCTGAGGAGGCTGACAGAAACGTGTAGGTGTCAAGAATTTAACTCAGGACTCTCGAAGACTGATCAGAGTATCAGGCGATGGCACAGTTGGAGTGACCTTTCCTCGAAGGGTCCTGTTTGAAGACCGGAACTATCAGGGCTAGATGACGACTCGTAGATTAGCGGATTCATCTATTTGCTGAAGCTGGTCGATGAGGCTGCAGTAGCTTCACCTATGGTTCGATTGAGGACTGGTGCAGAGACCGGGTTGTTCGAATGCACGGCACTGAAGGAATGTTGATACTGGCTGAGCTGGGAGTATTTATATTATGCATGGTGGTTATCACTGAGAAAATATGTTTTACTTCCTATAATAAATATAGAAATGTCCTGCCAACAAATAAAAGGACACTTAGCCCGACCACCGTTCGCAGATTTTCCAGAAAAGTGATAAGCGACTGAATACTACAACCAGCTCCGTTATTCTCCTATAGATTCTAACTTTTTGAAAATGTGCTCAAAAATCATACTGTAATGGAGGACCATCCAGACAAGACAGTAAGTGTAAACATGCATCTCAATAACATAAAAGCTAAGACAAAGCTGAACATCTGCATGAATAAACAGACCATTAAACGTGAAGATAAACCTCGGTACCTTGGAGTAAACCTGGACCGGTCCCTGACGTACAGAGCTTGTCTAGAGGGTAAAAAAAAATAAAAAAAATAAAATAAAAAAAACTGGAATCATCTAGAAATGCCATTCTTGCCAGAGTCACCGAAAACACTTGGGGATATGGTGCAACTACCTTGAGAATTTCAGCCTTGGCACTGTTATACAGCGTGGCCGAGTATTGTGCACCTGTATGGGCCAGAAGTGTATATATCCAGCTCAGAGAAACAATGAAAATAATATTGGGGGCACTAAGACCTACACCTATAGATTGGCTACCCGAACTGTCGAACATAGCACCACATGTAATCATAAAAAATCAGCTACTGAGCCAGCCTGTGTGGCCGTGCGGTTCTAGGCGCTTCAGTCTGGAGCCGCGTGACCGCTATGGTCGCAGGTTTGAATCCTGCCTCGGGCATGGATGTGTGTGATGTCCCATAGTGCTCAGAGCCATTTGAACCAAATTAGCTACTGTCAAGAAAATACTGGCAAACTCAAATCTTCCTATACACCAGGAACATGATACCAAAAAATCGCCAGAGATCAAGGTCACCTGTATGCTAAACAGGAGAAAAGGTGTTTCCCTTCGACCCAGAAAATGAATGGAAAAGTTTATGAGGTAGAAGCACAGTAAAGAACTGAAAACTGGTTACTGACCCAAGCATACCAATAGATCTCTTTAGGATTTCCAGAAGAGCGTGGACTGCGCTAAATCGTGTGAGGACGGGTGTCGGAAGATGCAGGTAGATGATGACAACATGGGGCCTCGCGAACGACCCTCAGTGCGAATGTGGATTCCACCAATCAATGGATCACTTGATCGAGTTTAATGTGCATGGTTTTAATGGCGAACTGGAGGGTACACATAATCTCACGTACAATACCATTGAAATTCCGGAAAAAATAAGTCATATTGTAATAAATTCTGTATTTTGTATTACGTAATTAAGTAATGCTGAATGTGTCGTTTTAATTCTGTAATGTCCTGGTTTAATATTTCGCCTTGGAAATACCTATCGAGTAAATAAATAAATCACATCTTTGCGTCAAGAAAAGTCAGAGCTAAACGATAAATGTAAATGTCGTGTGACTAGGGCCTCCCGTCGGGTAGACCTTTCGCCGGGTGCCAGTCTTTCTATTCACGCCACTTCGGCGACTTGCGCGTCGATGGGGACGAAATGATGATGACTGGGACGCTTTTTTTCACTAGCTGCTTATATTTTATGACCCACCGTCTAATTTCTTATGGTGGGTCGTATGTTGCCACTTAGCCGCTGTGACTGGGTCCGGGGTTCGGAGTGACTGAAAGTAACACCACACCGGCTCCCGTCCCCACTCCCGCCTTTGCCCGTGTCCCGCCACGTCGGGGCAGGCTCTATTTGTTTAGATACATTCGATATCTTTTTTTGTGCAGCATTAGAAAAACTTATAACTAATACAAAATTAAGTAATATATTAGTAAACAAAACGAAATTAAATCTTTAGAGAGAAGGAAGGAAGAGAATTGAATAGAGAAGGGATAAGTATAATATTGCCCGTCATCTGGTTGTGGGCGGCGGCCCGGGTCTTGGAATGACCCTCAAGACGCTGGCCGACGCTCACCATGCCTTTAAAATCTACCAACCTAAAAACTAACTTAACTAGAAGATATTAGGGTACGTTAAAGCTAGAAACTAAGGCTAAGACCTCCATGTCGAGCCTGCTAAACTATTTACGATATACAATAGAGAAGTAACGGATTTTGTGCTTGGCTCAAAGTTGCTAATGAAAGGGTACTTGTGGTAAAAGTAATAAGGTAATGACGCTAACGGTTTGTGTTGAGCCTACAAGGCTCCTGGTACAGTACATCAGGCGCAAGCACCTCCCGGCCCCGCCGACAACACGACCTGAACGATGGTTTTCCCCAATCTACCATAGGTATCCGTCGGATTGGGCTCAAAAGAGAGGAACCACAATTAAGATCCTTCCATCCAGGCCGTGCGCCGCCTCTTATGAGGGGGCATAGGTCCCTTGAAGAGGTGCCTAACTTTTAGCTTCAAAATGGTTCAAATGGCTCTGAGCACTATGGGACTCAACTGCTGTGGTCATAAGTCCCCTAGAACTTAGAACTACTTAAACCTAACTAACCTAAGGACATCACACACATCCATGCCCGAGGCAGGATTCGAACCTGCGACCGCAGCAGTCGCACGGTTCCGGACTGCGCGCCTAGAACCGCGAGACTTTTAACTTCAGATCAGAAGTTATTAGTGTAGTGGAGGTTGAGGTATAGGCTGTGTAGGTTGGTTGTACATACAATTCACACTGAGCCAATGAGACTTACAATGATACGGGGTGTGGCAGTTAGCACCTACCGGCCCCGCCAGCAACACAACCTGAACGATGGTTTTCCCTGATCTACCATCGGTATCCGTCGGGTTGGGCTCGAAAAAGAGGGACCACATTTAAGATCCTTCCATTCAGACTGTGCGCTGCCTCTTAACGGAAGGCGTAGGTAACTTGAAGAGGTACCTAGCTTTAAGCTCTTATTAGACATGGAGATGCTGTTAACTATTTACATATAAGGTGCAATCTGTTTTTAGGATTGTGTGTGACTTGTGCTCCTATGGATCATCCGCGCTGGACGCTTCAATATCTGTGTTGGTGCCCTGGTCTGTATCTGTTTCTTCCTCATCACTCGTGGTGTTAGTCATATATGTGTCCCCCTGGGCATCGTGATGTCTGTTTGGACCGACTTGCCTACGGTAGGGTCTGTTGCGTAAGTATTCTATTTGTTGGATCTTCGAGATTTCGTCCGTTAGTTTCTTGAGTTCAGTGCACCTTTCCGGGTCGCGTATTATGGCATGTAGTTCGTTCTGTGTGTTCAGGCGATTTAGGTGTACTGTGTGTCTTATGTTCGTGCGTTGTCCGCAGAAGAAAACAGTATGTTCAGGGGAACCTTCTTCCCCGCATGTGCATCTACACTCCTGGAAATTGAAACAAGAACACCGTGAATTCATTGTCCCAGGAAGGGGAAACTTTATTGACACATTCCTGGGGTCAGATACATCACATGATCATACTGACAGAACCACAGGCACATAGACACAGGCAACAGAGCATGCACAATGTCGGCACTAGTACAGTGTATATCCACCTTTCGCAGCAATGCAGGCTGCTATTCTCCCATGGAGACGATCGTAGAGATGCTGGATGTAGTCCTGTGGAACGGCTTGCCATGCCATTTCCACCTGGCGCCTCAGTTGGACCAGCGTTCGTGCTGGACGTGCAGACCGCGTGAGACGACGCTTCATCCAGTCCCAAACATGCTCAATGGGGGACAGATCCGGAGATCTTGCTGGCCAGGGTAGTTGACTTACACCTTCTAGAGCACGTTGGGTGGCACGGGATACATGCGGACGTGAATTGTCCTGTTGAAATAGTAAGTTCCCTTGCCGGTCTAGGAATGGTAGAACGATGGGTTCGATGACGGTTTGGATGTACCGTGCACTATTCAGTGTCCCCTCGACGATCACCAGAGGTGTACGGCCAGTGTAGGAGATCGCTCCCCACACCATGATGCCAGGTGTTGGCCCTGTGTGCCTCAGTCGTATGCAGTCCTGATTGTGGCGCTCACCTGCACGGCGCCAAACACGCATACGACCATCATTGGCACCAAGGCGGAAGCGACTCTCATCGCTGAAGACGACACGTCTCCATTCGTCCCTCCATTCACGCCTGTCGCGACACCACTGGAGGCGGGCTGCACGATGTTGGGGCGTGAGGGGAAGACGGCCTAACGGTGTGCGGGACCGTAGCCCAGCTTCATGGAGACGGTTGCGAATGGTCCTCGCCGATACGCCAGGAGCAACAGTGTCCCTAATTTACTGGGAAGTGGCGGTGCGGTCCCCTACGGTACTGCGTAGGATCCTACGGTCTTGGCGTGCATCCGTGCGTCGCTGCGGTCCGGTCCCAGGTCGACGGGCACGTGCACCTTCCGCCGACCACTGGCGACAACATCGATGTACTGTGGAGACCTCACGACCCACGTGTTGAGGAACTCGGCGGTACGTCCACCCGGCCTCCCGCATGCCCACTATACGCCCTCGCTCAAAGTCCGTCAACTGCACATACGGTTCACGTCCACGCTGTCGCGGCATGCTACCAGTGTTAAAGACTGCGATGGAGCTCCGTATGCCACGGCAAACTGGCTGACACTGACGGCGGCGGTGCACAAATGCTGCGCAGCTAGCGCCATTCGACGGCCAACACCGCGGTTCCTGGTGTGTCAGCTGTGCCGTGCGTGTGATCATTGCTTGTACAGCCCTCTCGCAGTGTCCGGAGCAAGTATGGTGGGTCTGACACCCCGATGTCAATGTGTTCTTTTTTCCATTTCCAGGAGTGTATTAGTCTGCTGCAGACTCAAGCTCTACAGGTGCGCGGAATAAGGGCAATGTCCTGTGATGAAATGTACCATACCGCGGCTGGGATCGATATGTTTTAGTTTTAGTCTTTCCCCGATGTCAGGGAAGAAGTTGTAAACACGGCGGCCCTTATCGCTGTTGGCCCACTCGCTCTGCCAGGTATCCACTCGCCATGCTCTGAGTTGGCGTGTAGTCTCAATCGGTACACCAGTGATCTGCCGAACCTGGTCTATTCTCCCCATCCTAAGCCAGTACATTGCTGCGCGGTACCTGATGGCGATACGGGAAGATTCCCATGACGACACATAGTGCGTAATTTGATGTGGTGTTGAATGCCCCTGTTAGTCGAAGTAGACTGGAACAACACAACACCCAGTCCCGGAGCGGAGAACATCTCCTAATCCGCCGGGAATCGAACCCGGTCCGTTAGGACTGACATTCTGCCGCCCTGACCACTCCGTTTTCGAGGTTTACAAGCAGATTAATGCATATCATGTAGGCACAGGCAACAGACCAGCTACTTTCTATTTTTATTGTAAACTATTAAAGGATTGTTAAATTTTAAGTTTTTCTGCTGACAAGGTGTCGCAGGTTTGTTTTGGCTTCTTCAATTTTTAATCTTATAAAGCAAGTGGAGCATTGTACTTCATTTACACCGCACTTCGTAAAATACTTCCAGACTTAGGACAGCATTCTGTAACACATCTAACGCCTAGACTATTTACGGTAAGTCTCGCACACCGCATGTACTTGCGTACCACCCAAAAGGCCACACCACTTGGTGACAGCTACATCATTGTCTCTGTAATGCTGTACCAGTTTACGCCTTGTGTTTCTTGCACCTTTCTATCGGCATTGTTATTAAAATAGCACTGATCGCTTAAACCATTTTCTATAATAACGCAGCCGGCCGAAGTGGTCGAGCGGTTCTAGGCGCTTCAGTCTGGAACCGCGCGACCGCTACGGTCGCAGGTTCGAATCCTGCCTTGGGCATGGATGTGTGTGTTGTCCTTAGCTTAGTTAGGTGTAAGTAGTTGTAAGTTCTAGGGGACTGATGACCTCAGATGTTAAGTCCCATAGTGCTCAGAGCCATTTATAATAGCGCAATATTTCAAAGCAATGGAAATGTTACGAATTAATACTGCATGTTTTTAAAAGATTTATTTAAAAACCAAAAAAGTTGCACTCCTACATTGGCTCATTGATATTTCGGTTTTTTGCCCGGTTATTAGCAAAATATAAAAAAAAAACACCTGTTGTAACTGGGACCGAACAAATACCGAAAAATACAGTTTATTCAGAACTAAAATACTGGTATCTGTTTTAACCGGCTGGTCCCATCTCTAATTCATACTCGCTCCAGCCGTTTGTTTCATGAAACGTCGTCGGCAATGGAAACATCGTGTAGTGCCATGGTACGTAGCAATCCGGTGCACCATTTACGGTGAAATTGGGCTTTTGTTGGGTGCGGATGCAGTACTGCTTCATCGCCCAGCTGCAGAACTACATTGATGGCCCGCCCAGCCATTCCTTGGCTGGTTGTGAAGGTCTTTCTGAAGCTAAGTCGTAACAATGTACCTAAGTGATGCGAAGTCTTCATATCGCGCCTATGTTAAGTGAGAGACGGTAGCGGACAGACAGTTTCAGACAATGAGTCACATTTCACGCATTACGAATGCGCTCTGACATCCAGTAGCTAGCTGCAAGTAGTTGCGTCTCTGGTGGAAAGGTGTCAGCTTCTTACGAATTATGAAATTATCAAATAGCTAAAACCTATTTTGGGAATAGAACTGTAATATTGAAATTATTACGACTGTCATTACTTATTGCTAATTTGTTTATTGATGTGAATGATGGTCTGAATGGAGAATAAAATGTTAAAGGAAGATTTTTATGTCTGTTAATTGAGTACACGGTAGCGTGATAACCACGACTGTACAGAGAAAGCCGGCCGGGGTGGCCGAGCGGTTCTGGGCGCTACGGTCTGGAACTATGCGACCGCTACGGTCGCAGGTTCGAATCCTGCCTCGGGCATGGATGTGTGTGATGTCCTTAGCTTAGTTAGTTAGGTTTAAGTCCTTCTAAGTTCTAGTGGACTGATGACCTCAGAAGTTAAGTCCCATAGCGCTCAGAGCCATTTTTGTGCAGAGAAAGTGAATTTTACTCTCAGGGGAATTTTGTAATGTACAACTAGCCGGTTTATGGTATTAGGAAAACAAGAAAAAATTTACGATAATTCTATTGTTTAAAGAGCGAGTTATTTTGATTTTTGTGGAGTTTCTAAATTTGTCCATTTGGTGAACTGTTCATAAAAGTTGTAATCGTTAAATGTAAAAGACGTGGCATTGATCCGTTTAATACCAATATCGGACTGGCTAAGATGTGTATCAGCCAATCAGATGATAGTAAGTCCATGCGTACTTTGTGCGCTAACGAATTGCTTTGCGAAGACGAAAGAGTCAGTTCACACCTCATCCATGTTCTGATGCAGATATAAGGAGTTCTGAATAAATGTGATAATTTTACAGAATAATTATTAAAACATGACCTGGAATGCCGTAAAGTGGATTCAAACGTGCGAGAAAAAGGAACACATGAAATTCCGATTTTAATATGTAAACTGTGGGTTTTTTAGAAGCCAAAATCTGCATGGCGTGTTGTACAAGGCGGGACTGCATGCAGAACACACGTACGGTTCAAGTTGTGTAATATTTCAGCGAGCATTCTGTCATAGATAATCCGTTTCGTAATCATTTTGGTTCAAATGGCTCTGAACACTATGGGACTTAACATCTATGGTCATCAGTCCCCTAGAACTTAGAACTAGGTAAACCTAACTAACCTAAGGACGTCGCACAACACCCAGTCATCACGAGGCAGAGAAGTAATCATTTTGGTAACGGGTTTTGTTGGTTACCGTACGCTGGCTATTAGAGTTATTGTGATTTGCAAGTGAGTGTTCAGACTAGAACTTAAGATTATTATGGGCTTGGCAGTGTCTTTTGTTGCAAACAAGTGCCAATATATCTAAGTTTTCACTCACAAACTACCTTTCAATCAATCGCTCTGTTAACCTGATGCTGAAAACAATTGTTGCACCCATTACATTCGTATACTGCTACTGGTTCTACTTTTTCAATAGAAGAACCTCATTCATTTTTAACAGGGAAGGTGTGTGGATCGGACTGCAGAAGGAGAAATCCGTGCAAGATGAGTGAACATTATCTCTGTAGAAGGTGCTCTGAGTAGTCACGAGTTGTAAAGGTTTTGAAATGGGATGCTGCAGATGAATGGGTAACCAACGAAGAGGAACTGGATCCAACCAGGAGGAAAAGAACTTCGTAGCACAATGCGAGTAAAAGAAGGGATCAGTTTATAGGACACAACTTGGGGCACCAATACCAACAATTGTTAATTTGTTAATGGAAGAGGTGGCAGAGAGAGGGGCTGGAGGGGGGCGTGTTGTAGACAGAGGCTAAACAGTACGAAGGCTAAAGCAGAGGTATGTCGAGTACTTATGTGGAGATCAAGAGACTTTCACTACTTACACTAGCATGGAGAACATCGGCGCATTCTGTGGACTGTAGACTGCAATAGAAACACACGGAAACTGGCCCACACAGTGACTGCAGGACTTATATGTTGTTTACGAAGGTTATTAATTTATTCACGTCTCAGCAGTTATTAAATATTTTTCAAACTAATGTTACAGGGAGTCTAAAAGAGCCCTGGTGTCGCCGACAAAGCTGCGACTACAGTCTGTGGTGGACGGTTTCTCAACTACAAAAATGTGCGCCAATTTTCGACGAAGACGACGCATGCTGCGCTCATGACTACCACTGCCGTAAGTAGCTGCAAGTTAACTTGTGGTAGTTTTCAGTTCTAACTTATGATTTACAAAACAAAGTAAAAAAAGGTCCAGATTCAAGTACCATCAGTACAGTTTTATTTGTGTGAACAACATAAGGTATTTAGTTCACTCACATTACAAATCTCTTTATATACTAAACAGTTTCTAATATATTGTGTTTTCTACGTTATAGCAAACGATTCATTTACATGTTTTATTCTTTTCGCAGCTTCCGCTGATCCTATTGCAGTGCAGCATTCTGTGTCTTCAACACCAAATGAAGGTCAGTCTCTAAAATATTTCAGTGTAAGCATTTAGAAAAACAGAAATAACGATGTTTCGCTCTTTGACACTACAGAATACAATAACTACCTTTTCGTGCAGCAGCAAATGCAATGAGTTTATATTGATCAGGATCCGAAGTCGACAAATCATCATGAAACTCTAAAGTTCAGGTATTTTCCGTAGTATCCAATATAAACATTCTACAAAGATCACAGCCTACCTTAAAAAAAGGAGGGGAGAGTCAGATAAGAGAACTAATTTGATAATTTACCCAGATTATGCTGGATGAAAGACTTGCACTTACATCATAACAGACTTCTATCGATTATCTGTCTGTGCCAACTCCGACATTTTACACAGCCATTCGTAACGTGGATCATGAGCAAACGTGTGTTTTGAAGTCCATTGCATATAAATTTTTCATGTCACTTCGTATCGGCGTTTGTGCAGTAAGTGTCCTTCATTTATTCCCATTCTTGTTTTCCGATGAGGTATTTACCTCGAACGTTGTTTGAATTAAAAATACCGATGTTTGTTAAGATGCCGTATTGGAGAGAGGCTAAGATAACGAAAGTAAGATTAATTAAAACAAAGTAGGAAGAAGAAGAAAAAGAAGGCAAATGAGGCCATCAACGGTAGGAGAAAGAAAAGTTACCGAAACTTAAAGCACCAAACTCTTAATTCTTATTCAAAAGAAACAGCCGTCGAGCCATTCGTTAAACTCTGAGCATTTATCGTCCATTGATGTCACATAGGATCAAACAGATATCGATATTGATCTAGAAAACATTGATTATGGAGCAACCTGAATTATTTGTGGTGAACTAAGAAAAACCAACTGATGGTTCCATTTTACATACCAGCAATGGGTCCACGCCACAGATATTTACATTGATTAAATTTAAGCCAAACACCATTCGTGCAAATGCGGTTATTCCGATTGGTTTTCTGATTAAATGCGAAGAGTCCTTTGATGGCCAGCATTTGATAGAACATATATGTAGACAGGAGGAAGGACTATTAAGATACAGTATATGATCAAAAGTAATAATACATTCATTAGTGAGTAATAATATAGGATGTGTCTACCCTACATCTTTATGACGTCTTGAAGTATGTTCGGGACACTTTCAGTGCTCAGTCAGAATGTCTGTGAAGGAATGGCAGCTCATTATCGTTCATGATCTGAAATCAGAGAAGCTACTGATGATGGTTGCTGTTGTGTGGAGCAAAGTCGGTGTTCTAAGTCATACCAAATTTGTCCACTGGTTTCATATCGGCAGTCTGAGCACTTCAGGACTTATACAATGAAGGCTTTCACGACCGAACGACATGGCTGCTGGTAAACCTTTCGGGATGTAAGGACGTGGTCCAAGAAACTCTTCTGCTCCTGACGATTCGTCAAGTACTGCGCTGGACATCTTCAAAGGTGCCCCTCCACTGAGTCCTGCCGACTGACTGGTCGGACGTCCGAAAGCGACGTAAATACTGTAGGAATGGGGGCGTGGTCAAATAACATGTGATAATCAGAGATAATCCTTGTCAGAGGTTAAACTTAACTATCGATTGTCGTCTTGACAAAGACAAAACTGTCTAGCAATTCTTCAGAGCTACCGTCCATATGTCGCTAAGTTGCATTGCCTCCTCTTTCCTATTAAAATCATCCTGACGCTTATAAATTTCAGTGGCTTCTCTACATAGTCGATGAAAATAATTTTACGTTGTAGATAAAATTTCTGTTTCAGAAAACTTCACTTCGTGGTATCCTGACTGAAGAGCATGCTCTGCTACATCTGATTTGTCTATTTTCCATAGTCAGCAAAGATTTTTATGTTCTTTTAGCCCTGTATTTATGCTCCTCTTGGTGGTTCCAATATAAACTTTACCACACGTACATGGAATTTTGTATACACCACTTGTCGACAGAGAAGGGTGTTTATCCTTCACAGATCGGAGTGCTTGACGTATTTTCTTTGCTGATCTAAGGACCGGTATGATGTCATGTTTCTGTAAAATCTTAAAGATCTGATCCGTTACTTTTTTAATAAAAGGGAGAGAAACTGTATTTTTCCGATATTGTGGTTCATACTTGTCTTGTGGTGTATATAAAATACCGTGTACGTGTGGTAAATTTTATATTGGAACCACCAAGAAGAGCGTAAATACACGGCTAGAAGAGCATTAAAGTCTTTGCTGACTAGGAAAAATAGACAAATCGGCTGTAGCAGAACATGCTGTTCAATCAGGAAACAACGAAGTGTTCTGAAACAGAAATTTTAGCTACAACGTCAGATTATTAGCTATGACTATGCAGAGAAGCCACTGAAATTTGTAATCATCAGGATAATTTTAATAGGAAAGAGGAGGTAATGAAACTTAGGGACATATGGACGGTAGTTCTGCAGAATCGCTAGACAGTTTTATCTCTGACAAGATGACAATCGATAGTTAATTGTTATCTCTGACAAGGATTATCTCTGCTCACCACGTGTTACTTCCACCACCGCCCCTTTCCTACAGGATTTATGTCGCTCTCGGGCGTTCGACAGTCAGTCGTCAAGACAGCGGGAGAGTGCCTCTGAGTATGTCCAGTGCAGTCTTGGACGAATTGTCAGGAACAGAAGTGTTTCTTGGACCACGATCTTACATCCCAAAAGGTTTACCAGCAGCTACTTCAGGACTTTCTCTTGTCCACAGACCAACGTCTCACAGTTGCTGCTTAGGACACGGTGCACTGATACAACCATCGTATCCGAACTACTCCTCTACTGCACGCAGTACACAGTGCCATAAAATGTGGTCATATCCCTCAGCATTTAATGTTTTCAGAAGCGCAATAACCACGAAACACATACCCGTGCTCCCTCTGTATATCACTGCTGGGCTACACAAGATGTCAGATAACGTTCTTCAAGAATTCGGAAAACTCATGTCCTTCCATCGGATTGCCACAGGATATATTGTGGTTCATCACTCCAAATCACTGGTTTCCAGTCATTCACTCTCCACTGGTGTTGCTCTTTATACCACCTCAAGCTTCACTTAGCACTGTCTACAGACATGCGTGGCTTATGAGAACCTGTTCGACTGTTGTACCTCATTCTTCTTAACTCCCTCCCGTCAGTCATTGTGCTAGCTGTTCTGCGGCCAGCACTTCGGCACTCACGAGTGATTCCTTTCACTAATGTCATACGATTTTTTACAGTCACCGTCGGCAATGCTCGACAGTCACTGTCCGTCAGTAGAAGAGCACTGCCTGGTCATGGTTTATTAGCTGCGGTTGTTATCACTCCACAATGACGTCACCATCAGTCGACTTGTCCAGCTTCAAAATGGTTGGAATGGCTCTGAGCACTATGGGACTTAACATCTGAGGTCATCAGTCCCCTAGAACTTAGAATTACTTAAACCTAGAACGGCTTGGCCACCTTGGCCGGCATGCAGCTTCAGCAGGGTTGAAATGCCCCTGATGGGTTTGTTACTCAGGCGACATGAAATGATTAGTCAACGTTCGAAGACAGTGAGCTGTCCTGGCAGACGCATTCTGCTTTTCTGCTGCTTTATTGGAAACATAATATCCCCCTTCTCTAACACTGGCTGGCCCGTTCTCGCGACATGTAATGGTCATCTACGTGCTAGATAGGAACGTCTAGGTATTTTTCATCAGTGTTGGTGAAAGGCAAGAGAATACAATGTAGCGTATTGCTTTAATTAACAACAGCAAATACCTTATGGATACTATTTGTGCTTCAGCTTTCCAGGAGCATACGTTGTGAACTACTGGTTCATTTGCAACTCATCCAAAGAGTAGAAACAAACGTTAGACAATTTCTGTTATTCAATTTCTCTTCGGTAACAGCAGATATTTAAGGACTTCTGGGGAATTTGCGTCTGCGAAGATTATTTTACACACCGGATGAATTCCAAACATAGAATCATAAATCTCTCTCGAAGTGGACCAGTTATTCCTGTATCATGTACATATTGTGAATAGACGATAATTCGATGTAAACACATTACCTACATAAATGGAAAATGAGTAATCCTACGTTGACGGCTCCAAGTGCTTGCCACAAATACTGTCAACAGTAAGGCAAGAGTGACACAAATGTCTCACTCGTACTAATGGCAGTACTGTAATTACTTACTTCACATACAAAGGAATTATTATTTTCAATTTTACAAAATGCACCCAAAATTAAAGCTCACGTTATTAGAGCAGTGCCCTTGTTTTTGTACACTTAACAGTCCAATGCCTTTATCCTCCTACTCAAAGACTTGCCAAGAACCGCGCGGTATTAGCCGGGCGGTCTAGGGCGCTGCAGTCATTGACTGTGCGGCTGCTCCCGGCGGAGGTTCGAGTCCTCCCTCGGGGATGTGTGTGCGTGTGTGTGTGTGTGTGTGTGTGTGTGTGTGTGTGTGTGTGTGTGTGTGTGTGTGTATGTGTGTGTGTGTGTATGTTTGTCCTTAGGATAATTTAGGTTAAGTAGTGTGTAAGGTTAGGGACTGATGACCTTAGCAGTTAAGTCACATAAGATTTCACACGTACATTTGAACAACTTGCCAAGAGATTTCAGCTTTAGTCAATTTTAGCATGTGTTGCAGTTCTAATTTCTAGTTTGACTTTGTAGGGGCTGAAGAATGTAAGGTGCTATGAGTGATCTTAACTGTCACCGCGACTGCTGCGACAGAGAATAAAACGGAATATTTAGTGCTAATTCTGTCAGTTGTTGGTTCAAATGGCTCTGAGCACTATGGGACTTAACATCTGAGGTCATCAGTCCCCTAGGACTTAGAACTACTTAAACCTAACTAACCTAAGGACATCACACACATCCATGCCCGAGGCAGGATTCGAACCTGCGATCGTAGCGGTCGCGCGGTTCCAGACTGAAGCGCCTAGAACCGCTCGGCCACTTCGGCCGGCTGTCGGTGGTCTGTGTTTCTTCTAACACAATATTTCGACGTCGTACCTCAGCGTCTTCATCAGGTGCTTCCTGTGAATGAACGACAGGCTGACCGTGTATTTATGTCTGGGTGGTGTCTGGCGTTCCCTACGCCGTCCGGTCCCGCTGCCACCGTCTCGGTTGGTCGCCAGATGTTCCGTCTTGCGTCCGCGCCCGGTTCCGCTGTTTTCCCCCGTGGAGGCCGTTTCATGGAGTACCCTCCTATATCCGCGCCGGCCAGGAGCGTTCCTCACACTGTCGACAGGCTGCGTTTGCTCTTGGTGACCGTTCCGACTGTTTCCAGCGCCCCTGTCTATCCCCTGGTCTTGAGTTTTCTTACGTTGTTTTTGTAATAGGTCGAAAGCCGAGTTTCCACGCCATGCTGAGTTGGTATCCAGCTTCCCGGTTTATCAAGTTCTCTGTCATCTTGATTTCGAGCGATTCAGTGATGACGCTGCCCCAAAATTTGGGGGTATGAGATAAGATCCTGGTTTTATGATAATTCATGGTGTGCTCAAGTTCCAAACAATGTTCTGCTTTTGGTGATTTAGTGGCCTTTGGTGCTCTTTACATCTTCTATCAACGGTGCTGGTGATCTGGCCAATCTAAGACATACCAAATTCACTTGGTATATGGTAGATACCAGGTTTTCTCAATCCCAGATCATCCTTCACCGTTCCAAGAAGCGCCCTGATCTTCTTTGGTGGACAGAAGACACTCTTGATACTATGCTTTTTCAGTATTCTGCTGATCTTAGCAGATATAGGTCCTGCATCTACATCTACATCTACGTCCATACTCCGCAAGCCACCTGACGGTGTGTGGCAGAGGGTACTATGAGTACCTCTATCGCTTCTCCCTTCTATTCCAGTCTCGTATTATTCGTGGCAAGAAGGATTGTCGGTATATCTCTGTGTGGGCTCTAATCTCCCTGATTTTATCATGGTCTCTTCGCGAGATATACGAGGAGGGGGCAATAAACTGCTTGACTCCTCGGTGAAGGTATGTTCTCGAAACTTTAACAAAAGCCCGTACCGAGCTACTGAGCGTCTCTCCTGCAGAGTCTTCCACTGGAGTTTATCTATCATCTCCGTAACGCTTTCGTGATTACTAAATGACCGTGTAACGAAGCGCGCTGCTCTCCGTTGGATCTTCTCTATCTCTTTTATCAACCCTATCTGGTACGGATCCCACACCGCTGAGCAGTATTCAAGTAGTGGGCGAACAAGCGTACTGTAACCTACTTCCTTTGTTTTCGGATTGCATTTCCATAAGATTCTTCCAATGAATCTCAGTCTGGCATCTGCTTTACCGACGATCAACTTTATATGATCATTCCATTTTAAATCACTCCTAATGCGTACTCCCAGGTTGTTGTTGTGGTTTTCAGTCCTGAGACTGGTTTGATGCAGCTCTCCATGCTACTCTATCCTGTGCAAGTTTCTTCATCTCCAAGTACCTACTGCAACCTACGTCCTTCTGAATCTGCTTACTGTATTCATATCTTGGTCTCCCTCTACGATTTTTACCCTTCACGCAGCCCTCCAGTACTAAATTGGTGATCCCTTGATGCCTCAGAACATGTCCTACCAACCGATCCCTTCTTCTGGTCAAGTTGTGCCACAAACGTCTCTTCTCCCCAATCCTATTCAATACTTCCTCATTAGTTATGTGATCTACCCATTTAATCTTCAGCATTCTTCTGTAGCACCACATTTCGAAAGCTTCTATTCTCTTCTTGTCCATACTCCCTGGTAATTTATGGAATTAACTGCTTCCAGTTGCTGACCTGCTATTTTGTAGCTAAATGATGAGGGATATCTCTTTCTGTGTATTCGCAGCACATTACACATGTCTACATTGAGATTCAGTTGCCATTCCCTGCACCATGCGTCAATTCGCTGCAGATCCTCCTGCATTTCAGTACAATTTTCTATTGTTACAACCTCTTGGTATACCACAGCATCATCCGCAAAAAGCCTCAGTGAACTTCCTATGTCATCCACAAGGTCATTTATGTATATTGTGAATAGCAATGGTCCTACCTCACTTCCCTGCGGCACACCTGAAATCACTCTTACTTCGGAAGACTTCTTTCCATTGAGAATGATATGCTGCGTTCTGTTATCTAGGAACTCTTTAATCCAATCACACAATTGGTCTGATAGTCCATATGCTCTTACTTTGTTCATTAAACGAGTATGGGGATCTGTATCGATTGCCTTGCGGAAGCCAAGAAACCCGGCATCCACCTGGGAACCCGTGTCTATGGCCCTCTGAGTCTCGTGGACAAATAGCGCGAGCTGGGTTTCACACGGTCGCCTTTTTCGAAACCCATGCTGATTCCTACAGAGTAGTAGACTAGATAAACTCAGACCACCGGCAGTACACCCGATTACACGAGATGTCACAAAATCGCCGGGAAAGTCTAAGAAATTACGGTGCTAATACTGTTTCCCTATCGAGCAAAGAGGATTACTCATATGCTGATCTTGCTGCTGGTGGATGCGAAGACTTCTCGTCACCTACTGCAGGCGTATCTCCCAGAAGCAATAAAATAATCAATGACAAAGGGTCATGGGTCAAATCTGCGCTCAAAGAAAGACAATGAGTAAAGTTAATTAAAATACATTAAAACTAAAAAAAATACAAATATGAGGTAGCACTGTTACACGTTTTCCCGAGCAGGATATTGAGTGCCTTAAGGAGATGCCGGCGTGCTGTAGGACAGGAAATTCGACGAGAAGAAGTACATTAAATGCACAGTGAAAGCTAACAATACTGTAGGCCAGTCCCAATAGAGTTCGAGAACCGATTACAATGAGGTGACAGAAGTCATGGGATACCTTCTAATATCGTGTCATATCTCCTTTCGCCCGGTGTAGTGCGCCACGGATTCAAGTCACTGGAAGCCCTGCAGAAATACTGAGCGATGCTGCAGCTATAGCCGTCCATAATTGCGAAGGTGTTGCCGGTGCAGGATTTTGTGCATGGGCTGTCTCCTCAACTATGTCCCACCAATGTTCGATGCGATTTATGTCCGGCGATTTGGGTGGCCAAATGATTCCCTCGAATTGTCCAGAATATTCTTCCTACCAATAGCGAACAGTTGTGGCCCGGTCACGTGGTGCAGTGTCATCCAGAAAAATATCATCGTTGTCTGGGAACATGAAGTCCATGAACGGCTGCAAATGGTCTCCAAGCAGCCGAATATAACCATTTCCAGTCAATGATCGGTCCAGTTGTACCAGAGGACGCAACGCATTTCATGTAAACACAGCTCACAGCATTATAGAGGCACTGCCAGTCTGTTCACTGCCTTGTTGACAACTTGTGTCCATGGCTTCGTGGGGTCTGTACCACTCTCGAAACCTACCGTAGCTCTTACCAACTGAAATCGGAACTCATCTGACCAGGCCACGGTTTTTCAGTAGACTAGAACCGATATGGTTACGAATCCAGGAGGGTCACTGTTGGCGATGCCGTATTGACAGCGAAGACACTCGCGTCGGTCATCTGATACCGTAGCCCATGAAGGCCAAATTTCGCCGTCTGTCCTAACGGATACGTTCGTTGTACGCCCCACATTGTTTTCTGCGGTTATTTGACGTAGTGTTGCTTGTCTGTTAGCACTTACAAATGCCACTGTTCTCGGTCATTAAGTGAAGGCCGTCGGCCACTGTGTTGTCCGTGATGAGGGGTAATGCCTGAAATTTGGTATTCTCGGTACACTCTTGATACTGTGTATCACGGAATACTGAATTCCCTATCAATTACAGATACGGAGTGTCGCATGTGTCTAGCTGCAACTACCTTTCCGCATTCAAAGTCTGTCAATTCCCGTCGTGTGTCCATAACCACATTGGGCATCTTTTCAAACGCAGCACCTGAGTACAAAAATGACAGTTCCGCCAATGCACTGACCTTTTATACCTTGCTTACACGGGGCTACCGCCACACATGTATGTTCATATCGCTATCCAATTACTTTTGACACCTCATTGTATAAGAGATAAATGGCGAAATCGAGAGTTGCAAGACATGAGTTCTGAGACGACTGCATCACCAGGGGCAGTACCTGAATCTTATCACATGACTGCCGTTGGAGTCACGGTAACGAATGCATTCGATATAATCTGAGTGATTGCATGCTAGCAACCACTGTGGTTGCTGCTGGATTCCTGCCACTAACCGTATTGTGTAATACTAGCCGGTCTTCGTACCAGCTTTCTCCCAAGTATGAAAGCAAGAGAAGTGTTATGAATCGGTGGTAGCTTCCGAGAGTCTGCAGTCAGTAAAGAGATATGTGTTACAAATACAACTGACAGCACTCGAAACGCGGACGGAGGGCGGCTCTTTGTTATTTGTCGCACATTTGATAGTGTGCTTCCACGTGTGATGAAAAGGTTCCCACAGCCAACTTAACCATGAGTGGAGGAGGTAATGGTCGCCGTGTCCCAAGAAAGGCGGGATGGTATCGCCATTTGAAATTCAAGTTGGGAGATCTTCATGGGCACCCGTTCTCCGAACACTGTTGATGTTCCTGCACCTCAACATGGCTGCTGCTTACATTCGAATGTAAAAGCTCTAAATGTTGAGAATATCTGCCATCTTGCCTACTTATTAGATTAACTGAAGAACGGAAAAATTATTGTGTCCCCTCCAATCGATATTCCTCTAAGCAGGGAAGTCATCGGGTGGATCTGTTGGTCAGAGATGATTAGTCTTGGTAGATAAAAAGATTAATTGAATTTTATAGCTTTGTAATTAATTAACTGACAGGTTTGTACTTAGTAGCAGTCAACTCAGAATTTAGCAAACAACACTTCTATGTTATTGAAATTACAGTCATTCTCTCTTTGTGTTTCGAAATGGGCACGGCACCAGTCGGGCCTTCACTACGTGCAGCGTATGCCTATGGAAATTCAATGAGTTACAGTTTTCAGCTTAATACTTTTTCTCCACGAGTATACCTATGCTTAGACTACATATTTGTTTATCTACAATCAATAAATAACGATGTACTTACGACTTTGAAACATTGCAGGTGGGCAGTGCGCCTTTGGAGACCACAAGCTGAAGATTGGCGACTATTTTCTATCATCTGGGAGAGACTGTATCAAATGCAAATGCGATACACCACCATTTATAACCTGTGTGAAGCTTCCTGTCGGCTATTGTCCTGTAGCCAAGAAATAAGACAAATACGTGAGACAAATCTATTGGATATTTATTACAAGCGACAAGGCCTATACATCGTTGGAGGAAAAAAGTGACAACAACTTGTAATTAATATCACATGGAAAGTAAAGTTTCAAAAATCTGCACCCAAATTTATGGATTTTACTAGCTACCCCCAAATCTTATCATGTATTCAAAAATGTAACCTAAAAATCAGTATGAAGGTATCGTAAAAAAGGATTACAGAAGTAATCTCTACTATACGCATTACAGTACATTTTAAAATGAAACGGGAACTTGTATTTTCGTTATCTGTAGATAATATTTTAAAAATGAAATGATTAAATTAATACAGATATTTTAATGTGTAATAAATAAGAAAATGTCCTATTTCTACAACCACAACATATCATATGGCGTTAATGCACACCAATCTACAGCATAACTCCACATCAACAGAGGTGTAGACAGCATAATCAAAAATGTAAAATTTTTTCAGTGCTGCTAGTTAGTTACATTTGTACAGGGTAATACAGCATGAAATGGACACCCATAATATACATAACATACATGGAACGGGTAAATATACTGAAGTGTGACTAATCTATCGTTTTCTAATGTACGCAAGTTATTTTTATTGCTTACAAGTGCCGTATCACGGTACCAATTTTTTTTAACTGTGCCCTATTCCCTTGGAACTGAAAAGAAACTTCGGGGAGGAATAAAAGACACAACTTGTTTGGAACGTGATCAAATTATGATCAGATATCAATTTCAGAAACTAGTATAACACAGTTAGACGATAGACTTCCACAAGTTGTTCGACTTCATCAAACGTAGGCAAAACGAAACTTTGTCAATTACTAAGACTGTCACCTCAAGTGATCATAATGTTGCCGTGAGCACTAATGCATGCTACAAAACACGATGAATTTCGTATAGAGTTCGCAAGCTGACCTCTTCGCCCTGAGAAGAGTAATTCTTCATGACGTGTTGTATTAATGATTTCATATTGGTTGTAGGATTTATTGGGGACTGAGCTAATGCTCGAACCCCAAGACAAATTGTGGATTTACAGACTGAGGGGTTGGTGGTCCACCACTGTGCATCTGTACTAATAATGGACCCAGCTGTCTAGAACAGATTATCTCATGCAAGTACTGATTACACTCACCAAGTAAGGAAAATATTGCGATGGCTAATGAATAACAAAATCATTTACATTAAAAACATGAAAATTCAGTGGGAATAAAATAATAAAGAATATAG
The DNA here is from genome assembly GCF_023897955.1 of Schistocerca gregaria. Taxonomy (NCBI): domain Eukaryota; kingdom Metazoa; phylum Arthropoda; class Insecta; order Orthoptera; family Acrididae; genus Schistocerca; species Schistocerca gregaria. The sequence goes on along the minus strand of NC_064921.1, from coordinate 784,692,436 downwards.
GCAATACATTGGCAAGATTAAGTTCAATACTGTATATTTTTCTTTCAATTTACACACGATGAAGTATGTGGTTTCCAACCACAAGGGTGAACTGCAATTATCTGAGCGGTAAAAAAAAGGGGATTGAATTGTATTTCAATCACAAAACTACATTATTTTTGAAAGACCAATAGTATTATCACTATTTTGTAAGACTTTAATACTGATTAAACACGTTATCAATAATTACATTTTTGAATACTAGAGTGATATGCCACATAATTTGGTGTAGATTGCAGCTTGTGAAATATATTGTGTTTGATCATCATCATCATCTTATAATGCACCCATTACACGTATAGTTTGTACCATGCATCTATGACACTAAAATTTAGACATATATATCACATGTACAATGTTATCTATAAAAATACCTTCTATGATTTGTAAGTAGATCCGGCAATGGACCAGAAACTGCCTCGTTATTCATTTCACAATAATAAACAAACTAATTGACATCACAACAGTAACAATTTAATGGCTACTACATAGCTGTATGGCCTTCACAGTATTATTATTATTATTATTATTATCATTATTATTAATGACACTGCACAGACAAAAGCACTGGCATTCTGAGGTGTTCAAATTTCTGCCAATTATGAATTAAGGAGTCCAGCAGTCAAGTGCATTACTAACAGTAAGTTCGGCTGAAAGCAAGGGGAAAATACAGCCGTAATTTTTCCCGTGAGCATGCAGCTTTACTGTATGGTTAAATGATGATGGCGTCCTCTTGGATAAAATATTCTGGAGATAAAATAGTCACCCATTCGAAACTCCAGGCGGGGATTACTCGGGAGGACGTTGTTACCAGAAAAAAAAACTGGCGTTCTACGGATCGCAGCATGGAGTGTCAGATCCCTTAATCGGGCAGGTAATTTAGAAAATTTAAAAAGGGACATGGATAGATTAAATTTAGATATAGTGGAAATTAGTGAAGTTCGGTGGCGGGAGGAACAAGACTTCTGGTCAGGTGACTACAGGGTTATAAACACAAAATCAAATAAGGGTAATGCAGGAGTATGTTTAATAATGAATAGGAAAATTGGAATGCGGGTAAGCTACTACAAACAGCATACTGAACGCATTATTGTGGCCAAGATAGATACGAAGCCCACACCTACTACAGTAGTACAAGTTTATATGCCAACTAGCTCCGCAGATGAAGAGATTGATGAAATGTATGATGAGATAAACGAAATTATTGAGGTAATGTAGGGAGACGAAAATTTAATAGTCATGGGTGACTGGAATCCGAGAGTAGGCAAAGGGAGAGAAGGAAACATAGTAGGTGAATATGGATTGAGGGTGGGAAATGAAAGAGGAAGCCGTCTGAAGAATTTTGCACAGAGCATAACTTAATCATAGCTAACACTTGGTTCAAGAATCATAAAAGAAGGTTGTACACATGGAAGAATCACGGAGATACTAGAAGGTATCAGATAGATTATATAATTCCAAGACAGAGATTTAGGAACCAGGTTTTAAACTGTAGGACATTTCCAGGGACAGATGTGGACTCTGGTCACAATCTATTGGTTATGAACGGTAAATTGAAACTGAAAACACTGCAAAAAGGAGGGAATTTAAGGAGATGGGACCTGGATAAACGGACTAAAGCAAAGGTTGTACAGAGTTTCAGGGAGAGCATAAGGGAACAATTGACAGGAATGGGGAAAGAAATAAAGTAGAAGAAGAATGGGTAGCTCTGAGGAATGCAGTAGCGAAGCCAGCAGAGGATAAGTAGGTAAAAAGACGCTGGCTAGTAGAAATCCTTGGGTAATAGAAGAAATATGGAATTTAATGGATGAAAGTAGAAAATATAAAAATGCAGTAAGTGAAGCAGGCAAAAAGGAATACGAACGTCTCATAAATGAGATCGACAGGAAGTGCAGAACGGCTAAGTAGGGATGGCTAGAGGACAAATGTAAGGATGTAGAGGCTTATCTCACTAGGGGTAAGGTAGATACTGCCTACAGGAAAATTAAAGAGACCTTTGGAGAAAAGAGAACCACTGGTATGAATATCAAGAGCTCAGATGGAAACCCAGTTCTAAGCAAAGAAGGGAAAGCAGAAAGATGGAAGGAGTATATACAGGGTCTATACAAGGGCGATGTACTTGAGGACAATATTATGGAAATGGAAGAGAATTCAGATGAATACGAAATAGGAGATACGATACTGCGTGAAGAGTCGAAACAAGGCCCCGGGAGTAGACAACATTCTATTAGAACTACTGACGGCTTTGTGAGAGCCATTCCTGACAAAAGTCTATCTGGTGATTAAGACGTTTAAGACAGGCGAAATACCCTAAGACTTCAAGAAGAATATAATAATTCCAATCCCAAAGAAAGCAGGTGTTGACAGATGTAAAAATTACAGAACTATCAGTTTAATAAGTCACTGCTGCAAAATACTAACATGAATTCTTTACAGATGAATGGAAAAACTGGTAGAAGCCGACCTCGGGAAAGATCAGTTTCGATTCCTAGAAATATTGGAACACGTGAGGCAACACTGACCTTACGACTTATCTTAGAAGAAAGATTAAGGAAAGGCAAACCTACGTTTCTAGCATTTGTGGACTTAGAGAAAGCTTTTGACAATGTTGACTGGAAAACTCTCTTTCAAATTCTGAAGGTGGCAGGGGTAAAATACAGGGAGCGAAAGGCTATTTACAATTTGTACAGAAACCAGATGACAGTTGTAAGAGTCGAGGGGCACGAAAGGGAAGCAGTGGTTGGGAAGGGAGTGAGACAGGGTTGTAGCCTCTCCCTAATGTTATTCAATCTGTATATTGAGCAAGAAGTAAAGGAAACAAAAGAAAATTTCGGAGTAATGTTGAAATCCATGGAGAGGAGATAAAAACTTTGAGGTTCGCCGATGACATTGTAATTCTGTCAGAGACAGCAAAGGACTTGGAATAGCAGTTGAACGGAATGGACAGTGTCTTGCAAGGAGGATATAAGATGAACATCAAATGGCTCTGAGCATTATGCAACTTAACTCCTTTGGTCATTAGTCGCCTAGAACTTAGAACTAATTAAACCTAACTGACCTACGGACATCACACACATCCATGTCCGAGGCAGGATTCGAACCTGCGACCATAGCGGTCGCTCGGTTACAGACTGTAGAGCCTAGAACCGCACGGCCACTCCGGCCGGCATGCACATCAACAAGAGCAAAACGAGGATAGTAGAATGTAGTCGAATTAAGTCGGAGGATACTGAGTGAATTAGATTGGGAAATGAGACACTTAAAGTAGTAAAGGAATTTTGCTGTTTGGGGGAGCAAAATAATTGATGGTCGAAATAGAGGAGATATAAAATGTAGACTGGCAATGGCAAGGAAAACGTTTCTGAAGAGAAATTTGTTAACATCGAGTATAGATTTAAATGTCAGGAAGTCGTTTCTGTAAGTATTTGTATGGAGAGTAGCCATGCATGGAAGTGAAACATGGACGATAAATAGTTTGGACAAGAAGAAAACAGAAGCTTTCGAAATGTGGCGCTACAGAAGAATGCTCAAGATTAGATGGGTAGATCACGTAACTAATGAGGAGGTACTGAATAGAATTGGGGAGAAGAGGAGTTTGTGGCATAACTTGACAAGGAGAAGGGTCCGGTTGGTAGGACATGTTCTGAGCCATGAAGGGATCACAAATTTAGCATTGGAGGGCAGCGTGGAGGGTAAAAATCGTAGAGGGAGACCAAGAGATGAATACACTAAGCAGTTTCAGAAGGATGTAGGTAGATGCATCAAACCAGTCTCACGACTGAAGACTACAACAACAAGTATAGTCCACACATTTTAAATTGGTTGAATTTAATTTAGGGTCCAGTGTGCAGGCAAAGAAAGTGTTGCTAGAGAGGAGTGTTACTGAGGAGAACAAATGCAGACAGATAGCTTTCTTGTAGGCAGCATTTGTGATGCACTTACAATTGCTTGATCATTCTATAACATATGGTTGTTACAAACAAGCTCTCATTGAATGTTTTGTTCATGGTTTAATAAAACACATGGAGAAACTAAATAAAAAAATGTTCAAAGAAGTTCTCTCTAAAGTTTAGTTTGATGCAAATGCTGATAAATTATGTGATCAAAAGTATCCGGACAGCTGGCTGAAAATGAGGTGCAAGTATGTGGCGCCATCCATTGGTAATGCTGGAATTCAATATGGTGTTGGCCGACCCTTAGCCTTGATGACAGCTTCCATTCTCACAGGCATGCGTGTAATCAGGTTTTGGTATGTTTCTTGGGGAATGGCAGCCCATTCCTTGCTGCACTGAGGAGAGGTATCGATGTCTGTCGGTGAAACCTTGCAGAAAATCGACGTTCCAAAACATCCCAAAGGTGTTCTTTACGATTCAGATCAGGACTCTGTGCATGTCAATCTATTACAGAGATGTTATTGCTGTGTAACAACTCCGCCGCAGGCCGTGCATTATAAACAGGTGCTCGATCGTGTTTTAAGATGCAATCGCCATACCAGAATTGCTCTTCAACACTGGGAAGCAATTAGATGCTTAAAACATCAATGTAGGCCTGTGCTGTGATAGTGTCACGCAAAACAACAAGGGGTGCAAGCCCCCTCCATGGAAAACACAACCACACGCTGATGCCACCGCCTCCAGATTTTACTGTGGGCACTACACACGCTGGCAGATGACGTTCACTGGGCATTCACCATACCCACAACCTGACATTGATCGCAACATCTTGTGCTGTGATTCGTCACTCCACACAACGTTTTTCCACTGTTCAGTCGTACTATGTTTACGCGCCTTACTCCGAGCGAGGCGTCGTTCGGCATTGACCGGCGTGATGTGTGGCTTATGAGCAGCCGCTCGACCATGAAAGCCAAGTTTTCTCACCTCCCACCGAACTGTCATAGTACTTTCAGTTGATCCTGGTGCAGTTTGGAATTCCTGTGTGATGGTTTGGATAGATGTCTGTTTATTACACATTGCGACTCTATTCAACTGTCGGTGGTCTCTGTCAGTCAACAGACGAGGTCGGCCTGTACGCTTTTGTGCTGTACGTTTCCCTTCAAGTTTCCACTTCACTATCACATCGGAAACAGTGGACCTAGGGATGTTTAGGACTGGGGAAATCTGTAGTACAGACGTATGGCACAAATTGCACCCAGTCACCTGAGCATGTCTGAAGTCCATGAGTCCCGCAGAGTGCCCCCTTCTGCTCTCTGACGATGTCCAGTGACTACTGAGGTCGCTGATATAGCGTACCTGGCAGTAGGTAGCAGAAAAATGCACCTCATATGAAAAACGTATTTTTTTCTGGGCATCCAGATACTTTTGATTACACAGTGTCGCAGTGAGTGGGAGTGGTGGTAACTAGCTAATGCCTGATGACACTCAGAGTTAATGATCTCAGGAAGGTGGGAAGTCACTGCATAAAATCCTAGTATATTTGCACATCAATGTATAAGAATACACAGCCTACGATAAAGTTAACCTGCAACTGTAGGCTATATATTATTATATAAACAATATCAGTTGCTGTCGCTGCATAACAATGTTAAAAATTATGAAATTCGTGCCAACCGAGGCCCAGAAAGCAGCTAATAAGTATGTAGATGTTATGCATAAGAACTGCAAAACAGGTATGGACATCACTTTTATTAAACAATGTAAAATTTTGCAACGTAATTCCGGAATTTGTTACAGGTTTTTTAAACAGTAAAATGTGCAATAAGTCGCCTAGTCTTAAACGGAAATTGATATAGCAAATAGTAGTTGAAAGAACGGCTGAACTTTACACGAAAAAAGATAACCTCAACGCTGAAGCATATGACCAATTATTTTTGTCTAAAACCTTTAGAGATAACTCCAATATTCAGATAGATGGGTTCTGGTTACATGTCAACTTATGGTTAGATAATCGTAAAATGGAAATTGCTCAACGACATGACAAAAAGTTAAAGAAATTAATAGATGAGTTAATTCAAGTGTATCCCAAAATGCGCGCAAAAGGGAGGCTGCCCAGTTTGTGTTTCATCAACACATTGTAAATAAAACAGATATCATTTTCACAAAGGACGAAAATACGATGCTCGTAAAATAATACAAAAAGAGTGTCTAGGTAGTAATAAGCTCACGAAAGGTATGTACAATATTAAAAACATTAGCGAAGAACTAAGAAATAACGAAGCCCTAATAACTAAGGCCGACAAGGGGAACACGATTATCGTTTCTACAAAAAAAAGTATATGTTCAAAAAACGGAAATGCCTTTTGAAGAGAATGGCATCGTACCACTAGAGGTAGACCCAACGCCCGCCATACAGAGGGATATTAGAGCGAGTCTTAGCAACACTAAGAAGTTGATCGGAGAATTTAGAAAAAAAGGCAGTGATAAACATGAACCCCAAGCCCCCGACATTAAGGAGTCAATTTAAGCTCCACAAAATTTCCCATCCGATCCGCCCTATTGTGGATAGCACCAATAGCGCTTATCATAAATCAGCGAGACACTTACATTATAAAATTAAAGAATATTTCCTGTTTCAAAATAATTTTTCGATTAAAAACAGACTTAAAACCGTAACATGTTCCGAAAACACCAAATTAGTGTCATTTGACATCATTAGCTTGTACACAAACGTACCAGTGGATCAGACCTTAAACATTATAGAACAAAACTTAAAGTACCACAAAAAATTATCCACCATAGAAATTGATGAGCTAATGTTACTTCTTAGAACGACACTTAAATACAATTATTTTTCATTCAATAAAAAATTATATTCAGTAATGTGACCTAGCTTTGGGGAGTCCACTTGCATGTATCATGTCTGAAATTTTCTAAATTCTCTGGAATTGGTTTTTTTCCGAAATTACCCGGAATTAGTGAACAACATCATCTTTAATGCGAGATACGTGGATGACATTCTTCTACTGGTTAATAACTCTCCAGAAGGAATAAAGCAAATTTTCGCAACGTTTAACAGCCTACATGAAAAAATAAAATTCACACAAGAATTGGAATCAGCCGATAGATCACTAAATCATCTTGATTTAACGTTGACTATTAAAGATGCTAAAATAGAGTTCAACATATTCCGGAAGGCAACTTATTCAGACAACATTATCCCGGCCGATTCAACCCACCCCCAAGCGCATAGAATGGCGTTTTTCTGTTCTAGTATCCATCGGGCTATTTCTATCCCGTTGTCAGATGTCAACCTCGAAAAAGAATTACAAATTCTCGAGAGTATTGCACAGAATAATGGCTATGATCCAAAGAAAGTGCGGCAATTATAAGAAAACGCGAAAAAGGACAACGACTTTAGTTAACACAAATACTCAAACCCAAGATCAGACGAAGAAATGGTTGTCGGTTCCTTATATAGGTGATGTCTCCTACAAGATAGGGCGCCTGTTGAAAAATTCAGGTTTTAAAATTTCCTTTTCGACGAGTAATAGTTTAAGCGATATTTGGTTCATACCCTTGAGGAAGACTGTGATAAGTCATCGAAATCAGGCGTATATAAGATTATGTGTGATGATTGCCCATGTTATTACATAGGTCAAACAGGTTTAAAGAACATTTTCTAATAAAGGGCGTAGGAACACCGGGGTCAGCCTTTGCGGAACATTTCGTGCATATGGCTCATACACCTAAACCTTTGCGTGACATAGAGCTACTACATCATGAAGTTAAGGGCTAGACTGGACACGCTTGAGGAACTACAAATTTATGCACACCTAATTACAGATAGAGGCAATTTACTGAACCATCAACTGTATCTAAAAAATAGGGCATACTTCGAAGGCTTCCAGCCTATATTAGGTTTTCAATAATTCATAATGCATGTGACCATTACAGTTTCTGTAATAATAGGACCTCTCCTACAGATGTTCATACGAGATTTGTTGGTCGGTTTATAAGGCTCTGTTGTAGAATGTAAAACGTAGTCATGCTGGATACTGTAATTAACTTACAATAGTAAAGTATAAAATTAATTCATATCACAATTGTTATCTGACGCGTGCGTAATAAGAGATTGATTCTATACGTCTCGCGCATGCGCGCCGCCCTCTGTGAGGCAGACCGCGAAGCCCTCGCAGTCCGCAGTCTCTAGTCACACAACGAGGCCCATACTTGCTACAGCTCGTTTAATAGAAGTGACAAAACCTTATGGTTATGCACCAAGTTTTATAAAGTTAACTTAGGACATGGCTTGTTTTAGGGAAACATTTAGACAATATTTTATGTAAGTACTACACGTTGCATCCTGTAGGATGACCATATGTAATTTACTAGCACATTATAATATTAACTTTTTACAGATTCTGAAAAAGACGTTATTACTAACGTTGAAACCTAGGTAAACGATAAAGTTAACCTGCAACTGTAGGCTGTATATTCTTATATAAACATCATACAACCTACAACCATTGCCTTCCAATTTTCGCATATTTTGAGCTATATCACCATCGTCTACCAATTTTCCCGTATTTGAAACAACATCAATATCAAACGAGCACACGTGGTACACATGTCCCTCAGTGAACCATTTGACAAACGTTAGTTGTGCTAGCGATACATATACACACATCAAAAAAGTTTTGCAACACCCCAGTTCTCTGAACTCCTGAATATAGACGTCGACTGTGGATACTGTATCGGAGACACAGTCCCTTTGACTGTTCAGAGATGTCACTAAACCCGCGCAAAGACGTAAACAACCACGCATGAGCAGCACTTGTTTGACAGAGGGGATCCAACAGCCGATCAGTTCCAGTCATTCTACCAGGAAACACGTCTCGTGTTGTCTGTAGTTCAACCATGCCTAGACGGTTAATACCGCGGTTCGATCACGTCCGCGTTGTTACTTTGTGCCAGGAAGGGCTCTCAACAAGGGAAGTGTCCAAGCGTCACGGAGTGAACCAAAGTGATGTTGTTATGACGTGGAGGAGACACAAAGAGACAGGAAATGTCGATGACATGCCTCGCTCAGGCCCCCTAAGGGCTACTACTGCATTGGATGACCGATACCTAAGGATTGTGGCTCAGAGAAACGCCGACAGCAACGCACAATGCTTTTCGTGCAGCCATCCCGGTCAGGGTGAACGCCTTAGACACACTGTCCAGCGAGTGCAGCCAAGTGGAGGTTCCCTGCTGTTTTGGGGTGGCATTATGTGGGGCCGACGTACGCCGCTGGTGGTCACGAAAGGCGCCGTAACGGCTCTACGATACATGAATGCCATCCTCCGACCGATAGTGCAACCATATCGGCAGCATATTGGCGAGGCATTCGTCTTCATGAACGACAATTCGCGCCATCATCGTGCACATCTTGTGAATTACTTCCTTCAGGATAACGATATCGCTCGACTAGAGTGGCCAACATGAACCCTGTCGAACATGCCTGGGATAGATTTTAAAAGTCTTTATGGACGACGTGACCCAACAACCACTCTGAGTGATCCACGCCGAATCGCCGTTGAGGAGTGGGATAATCTGGACCAACAGTTCCTTGATGAACTTGTGGATAGTATGCCACGACGAATACAGGCATGCATCAAAGCAAGAGGACATGCTACTGGGTATTAGATGTACCGATGTGTACAGCAATCTGGACCATCACCTCTGAAGGTCTCACTTTATGGTGGTAGAACATGCAATATGTGGTTTTCATGAGGAATAAAAATGACGTAAATGATGTTTATGTTGATCTACATTCCAGTTTTCTATACAATTATGAAATCCTGGGAACCGAGATGATACAAAGTTTTTTTTATGTGTGCATATAATCTCAAAGTTATATTCTTATAAGAAGCATTTCCCGTTAAGAAAAAGTGCTTTTCGAAACGAGGTAGTAAAACACCTTCGTCCTACTTCCGTCCTTCTGAATGGCGTTGAATGCTCATTGTTCTCCTCCCAGTGAGATTCAATGACGGTCCATTCAAAACCTAATTAGGCACAAAATGCCTGTAAAACGTGCATAACCATTAGGACGGCTAACTGCTTTTTATTCCTTGATAAAGCGAAGTGGTTCACCAGATCCACATACTTTAGAGTGACAGGATACCTTTCGGCGTAGTCACGTTTTAAGGTGCTTACTATGCTAAGAACTGGTCTAATAACTCTTACATAAGTTAGGCCCTTATTTGATGAAGCTCTTGCTTGTTGTACAAATGTTTATGACCCAATAATTAATTACTTAAACTACTGATAATCACGAGAATGTGTGACAGCCCACTTGAGAGACAAGCTAGTAGCGAAGCAAGACAGCACTAACCGTGAGATGCAATAAAATGGCAGATTTCGCCTTTGTCTCGTCTTTGTATAATACACGTAACTCGAGGGTATTTGTCCTCTTTCTTATCTTTAAAGTGATATTAATTAAATATCTACAAGGTTCACTGATCTTTCACAGTCCACAAACATTTTATACACTAATTATTATTTCACTTCGTGTGTAAACTACGCTCCAATAACGATTTTAATGATTTGAATGAAAATGGGGTACGGGGACGGGGGGGATTGCTTTTAATTTTGACTGTGACTCTAAAACAGGGCGTTTTAGAGTCTTTGCATCAAAGTCTAAGGGTGACAGATCAAGTCACATGGAACAACGTTTGGTAGCTGACGCTGTCCAGTAACGATGTTGTTGTGGTCTTCAGTCCTGAGACTGGTTTGATGCAGCTCTCCATGCTACTCTATCCTGTGCAAGCTTCTTCATCTCCCAGTACCTACGGCAACCTACATCCTTCTGAATCTGCTTAATGTATTCATCTCCTGGTCTCCCTCTACGATTTTTACCCTCCACACTGCCCTCCAATACTAAATTGGTGATCCCTTGATGCCTCAGAACATGTCCTACCAACCGATCCCTTCTTCTGGTCAAGTTGCGCCACAAACTTCTCTTCTCCCCAATCCTATTCAATATTTCCTCATTAGTTATGTCATCTACCCATATAATCTTCAGCATTCTCCTGTAGCACCACATTTCGAAAGCTTCTATTCTCTTCTTGTCCAAACTATTTATCGTCTATGTTTCACTTCCATACATGGCTACACTCCATACGAATACATTCATAAATGACTTCCTGACACTTAAATCTATACTCAATGTTAACAAATTTCTCTTCTTCAGAAACGCTTTCATTGCCATTGCCAGTCTACATTTTATATCCTCTCTACTTCGACCATCATCAGTTACTTTGCTCCCCAAATAGCAAAACTCTTTTACTACTTTAAGTGTCTCATTTCCTAATCTAATTCCCTCAGCAGCACCTGACTTAATTCTACTACATTCCATTATCCTCGTTTTTCTTTTGTTGATGTTCATCTTATATCCTCCTTTCAAGACACTATACATTCCATTCAACTGCTCTTCCAAGTCCTTTGCTGTTTCTGACAGAATTACGATGTCATCGGCGAACCTCAAAGTTTTTATTTCTTCTCCATGGATTTTAATGCCTACCCCGAATTTTTCTTTTGTTTCCTTTACTGCTTGTTCAATATACAGATTGAATAACATCGGGGAGAGGCTACAACCCTGTCTTACTCCCTTCAAAACCACTGCTTCCCTTTCATGTCCCTCAACTCTTATAACTGACATCTGGTTTCTGTACAAATTGTAAATAGCCTTTCGCTCCCTGTATTTTACCCCTGCCACCTTTATAATTCCAGTCAACATTGTCAAAAGCTTTCTCTAAGTCTACGAATGCTAGAAACGTAGGTTTGCCCTTCCTTAATCTTTCTTCTAAGATAAGTCGTAAGGTCAGTATTGCCTCACGTGTTCCAACATTTCTACGGAATTCAAACTGATCTTCCCCGAGGTCGGCTTCTACTAGTTTTTCCATTCGTCTGTAAAGAATTCCTGTTAGTATTTTGCGGCTGTGGCTTATTAAACTGATTGTTCGGTAATTTTCACATCTGTCAACACCTGCTTTCTTTGGGATTGGAATTATTATATTCTTCCTGAAGTCTGCGGGTACTTTACCTGTTTCATACATCTTGTTCACCAGATGGTAGAGTTCTGTCAGGACTGGCTCTCCCAAGGCCGTCAGTAGTTCCAATGAAATGTTGTCTACTCCGGGGGCCTTGTTTCGGCTCAGGTGTTTCAGAGCTCTGTCAAACTCTTCACACAGTATCGTATCTCCCATTTCATCTTCATCCATATCCTCTTCCATTTCCATATACATCGCCCTTGTATAGACCCTCTATATACTCCTTCCACCTTTCTGTTTTCCCTTCCTTGCTCAGAACTGGGTTTCCATCTGAGCTCTAGATGTTCATACAACTGGTTCTCTTTTCTCCAAAGGTCTCTCTAATTTTCCTGTAGGCAGTATCTATCTTACCCCTAGTGAGATAAGCCTCTACATCCTTACATTTCTCCTCTAGCCATCCCTGCTTAGCCATTTTGCACTTCCTGTCGATCTCATTTTTGAGACGTTTGTATTCCTTTTTACCTGCTTCATTTACTGCATTTTTATATTTTCTCCTTTCATCAATTAAATTCAATATTTCTTCTGTTACCCATGGATTTCTAGCAGCCCTCGTCTTTTTACCTACTTGATTATCTGCTGCCTTCACTACTTCATCCCTCAAAGCTACCCATTCTTCTTCTACTGTATTTGTTTTCCCCATTCCTGTCAATTGTTCCCTTACGCTCTCCCTGAAACTCTGTACAACCTCTGGTTCTTTCAGTTTATCCATGTCATATCTCCTTAAGTTCCCTGCTTTTTGCAGTTTCTTCAGTTTTAATCTACAGGTCATAACCAATAGATTGTGGTCAGAGTCCACATCTGCCCCTGGAAATGTCTTACAATTTAAAACCTGGTTCCTAAATCTCTGTCTTACCATTATATAATCTATCTGATACCTTTTAGTATCTCCAGGGTTCTTCCATGTATACAACCTTCTTTCATGATTCTTAAACCAAGTATTAGCTATGATTACGTTGTGCTCTGTGCAAAATTCTACCAGGCGGGTTCCTCTTTCATTTCTTAGCCCCAATCCATATTCACCTACTACGTTTCCTTCTCTCCCTTTTCCTACTGCCGAATTCCAGTCACCCATGACTATTAAATTTTCATCACCCTTTACTATCTGAATAATTTCTTTTATTTCATCATACATTTCTTCAAGTTCTTCGTCATCTGCAGAGCTAGTTGGCATATAAACTTGTACTACTGTTGTAGGTGTGGGCTTCGTATCTATCTTGGCCACAATAATGCGTTCACTATGCTGCTTACCCGCATTCCTATTTTCCTATTCATTATTAAACCTACTCCTGCATTACCCCTATTTGATTTTGTGTTTATAACCCTGTAGTCACCTGACCAGAAGTCTTTTTCCTCCTGCCACCGAACTTCACTAATTCTCACTATATCTAACTTCAACCTATCCATTTCCCTTTTTAAATTTTCTAACCTACCTGCCCGATTAAGGGATCTGACATTCCACGCTCCGATCCGTAGAACGCCAGTTTTCTTTCTGCTGATAACGACATCCTCTTGAGTAGTCCCTTTTTCCCTCCGGAATATTTTACCCAAGAGGACGCCATCATCATTTAATCATACAGTAAAGCTGCATGCCCTCGGGAAAAATTACGGCCGTAGTTTCCCCTTACTTTCAGCCGTTCGCAGTACCAGCACAGCAAGGCCGTTTTGGTTATTGTTACAAGGCCAGATCAGTCAATCATCCAGACTGTTGCCCTTGCAACTACTGAAAAGGCTGCTGCCCCTCTTCAGGAAACACACGTTTGTCTGGCCTCTCAACAGATACCCCTCCGATGTGGTTGCACCTACGGTACGGCTATCTGTATCGCTGAGGCACGCAAGCCTCCCCACCAACGGCAAGGTCCATGGTTCATGGGGGGGGGGGGGGGGGGGGGGCAGTAACGATAAGCGTCGTTTTGTATTGGTTATGCCCTGAGAGTCTGCTGGAGATGGGCAAGCTGCGGCGTGTGTATAGCTTTGGTGATATCTGTAATCCAGCAACGTTAAAGTTGTTGATTCTCTTCATAAGTATCTTTCTCCGCTTGGAGGCACTCATTCTTAAGCTTTTCCTGTTGATAATCACTCTTTCAATTTACTGCGGTACGTAGTACGCATCGCAACTGGTACGTGTGTCCCACTAGTTCCGTGAAATCTCGTCGTCCCAGGTAGGACGAATGGTGAAGGCGCCTAGCGTTGCTTGCGAAGCGTGATCGAACGTTATGTCTGCAACGAAAGTTCTTCACCATGAAGTGATTCGTCACACCTAAAAGTTTGACACAAAAACATTGAAACACCCTTTATATATGAACTAACAGCCCTTAATTTTCTAATAAGCCTCGTATTTGGAGAGTATTGTGTCAAAGATATTTGTGTTGTACACGCAGACGACAATGTACGAGAAATTATTTACCAAATAAGTGAAGCATTGTCTGCCACGAGATTTGTCTGATTCCTGGAGTAACTTGTGAAAGATGGTGCAATTGGAGGTGATTCACCATTGTCTTCTTCTGACATTTGATTGTGGTTCCCCACTCATATTTAGGGGAGCCTACCGTTGAACATTGATTTAGATTAATTGTGCAACTTGACATTTTCTGCATTAACAAACTCTTCTTAGAGGCGAAACAGGCAGTAAATCACAGATAAAATGGCAGGAACACTTGGCGATTACGGTCAAATGCACCTGTTCGTTATCAATGTAATCCTGGCAGGAACTACTGAATGATGTTAAAGTGTCCAGACCTTTCAGTGTGCAGAAACGCTAATTTGCCCTGAAAACTGCTGTAATGCAAGCTGCCAATTATTTAAACGTGTGCAGATGCTATCTGACAGCGAATATTTTCTGCAATTAATTCCACTAGCAACCTGGTTTCCGGAGCGTCGCTTATGTCTGACAGTACAGTTGATGAAGGACAGTTAGGGGGAAAACCATGTAGTCGCTATTTTTTGTACCGTGGTACGAGGGAGTGTCACGAGCAAACAGACTAAAAATCCCCACCTGTTGAATGGGACCGTGGAGTTGGGGGGCCGTTAAAAGGTCATTTTTTTTATTTTTTTGCAGAGGATAAGGAAATCGGGGATTATTATAAATGGTGTTTAAATGACTTGTTGTTGTTGTAGTTGTTGTTGTTGTTGTGGTCCTCAGTCCAAAGACTGGTCTGACGCAGCTCTCCATGCTACATTATCCAGTGCAAGCCTCTCCACCTCCGAGTAACAACTGCAATCTATACTAGGCGTGTTGTGATATTTAAAAAAAGACGTGCTAAGATATCTCAATAATTTTATTTTCACACGAAAGCCTGTACCTTCATCTACTTTTATACATAATTTCCGTCAATATTGAGGCATTTGTCATAACGTTGTACCAGTTTTTGAATACCAACCTCATAGAAGTCTGCCGCCTGTCTTGTTAACCACTGCATCACCACTGCTTTGAGTAAGTCATCGTCTTGAAGACGCTGACCGCCCAGGTGTTTCTTCAAGTGCAGAAACAGATGGTAGTCACTGGGCGCAAGATCGGGGCTGTATGGAGAATGATCTAGAGTTTCCCATCGGAAAGATGTGATGAGATCTTTCGTCTGATTCGCCACATGCAGACGGGCATCGTCTTGCAGCAAAACGATGCCCTTTCTAAACTTCCATGGACTGTTGCTTTGATTCTGGGGTGACGTAAGCCTGTACCTTCATCTACTTTTATACATAATTTCCGTCAATATTGAGGCATTTGTCATAACGTTGTACCAGTTTTTGAATACCATCCTCATAGAAGTCTGCCGCCTGTCTTGTTAACCACTGCATCACCACTGCTTTGAGTTAGTCATCGTCTTGAAGACGCTGACCGCCCAGGTGTTTCTTCAAGTGCAGAAACAGATGGTAGTCACTGGGCGCAAGATCGGGGCTGTATGGAGAATGATCTAGAGTTTCCCATCGGAAAGATGTGATGAGATCTTTCGTCTGATTCGCCACATGCAGACGGGCATCGTCTTGCAGCAAAACGATGCCCTTTCTAAACTTCCATGGACTGTTGCTTTGATTCTGGGGTGACGTAAGCCTGTACCTTCATCTACTTTTATACATAATTTGCGTCAATATTGAGGCATTTGTCATAACGTTGTACCAGTTTTTGAATACCAACCTCATAGAAGTCTGCCGCCTGTCTTGTTAACCACTGCATCACCACTGCTTTGAGTTAGTCATCGTCTTGAAGACGCTGACCGCCCAGGTGTTTCTTCAAGTGCAGAAACAGATGGTAGTCACTGGGCGCAAGATCGGGGCTGTATGGAGAATGATCTAGAGTTTCCCATCGGAAAGATGTGATGAGATCTTTCGTCTGATTCGCCACATGCAGACGGGCATCGTCTTGCAGCAAAACGATGCCCTTTCTAAACTTCCATGGACTGTTGCTTTGATTCTGGGGTGACGTAAGCCTGTACCTTCATCTACTTTTATACATAATTTCCGTCAATATTGAGGCATTTGTCATAACGTTGTACCAGTTTTTGAATACCATCCTCATAGAAGTCTGCCGCCTGTCTTGTTAACCACTGCATCACCACTGCTTTGAGTTAGTCATCGTCTTGAAGACGCTGACCGCCCAGGTGTTTCTTCAAGTGCAGAAACAGATGGTAGTCACTGGGCGCAAGATCGGGGCTGTATGGAGAATGATCTAGAGTTTCCCATCGGAAAGATGTGATGAGATCTTTCGTCTGATTCGCCACATGCAGACGGGCATCGTCTTGCAGCAAAACGATGCCCTTTCTAAACTTCCATGGACTGTTGCTTTGATTCTGGGGTGACGTAAGCCTGTACCTTCATCTACTTTTATACATAATTTCCGTCAATATTGAGGCATTTGTCATAACGTTGTACCAGTTTTTGAATACCAACCTCATAGAAGTCTGCCGCCTGTCTTGTTAACCACTGCATCACCACTGCTTTGAGTTAGTCATCGTCTTGAAGACGCTGACCGCCCAGGTGTTTCTTCTAGTGCAGAAACAGATGGTAGTCACTGGGCGCAAGATCGGGGCTGTATGGAGAATGATCTAGAGTTTCCCATCGGAAAGATGTGATGAGATCTTTCGTCTGATTCGCCACATGCAGACGGGCATCGTCTTGCAGCAAAACGATGCCCTTTCTAAACTTCCATGGACTGTTGCTTTGATTCTGGGGTGACGTAAGCCTGTACCTTCATCTACTTTTATACATAATTTCCGTCAATATTGAGGCATTTGTCATAACGTTGTACCAGTTTTTGAATACCAACCTTATAGAAGTCTGCCGCCTGTCTTGTTAACCACTGCATCACCACTGCTTTGAGTTAGTCATCGTCTTGAAGACGCTGACCGCCCAGGTGTTTCTTCAAGTGCAGAAACAGATGGTAGTCACTGGGCGCAAGATCGGGGCTGTATGGAGAATGATCTAGAGTTTCCCATCGCAAAGATGTGATGAGATCTTTCGTCTGATTCGCCACATGCAGACGGGCATCGTCTTGCAGCAAAACGATGCCCTTTCTAAACTTCCATGGACTGTTGCTTTGATTCTGGGGTGACGTAAGCCTGTACCTTCATCTACTTTTATACATAATTTCCGTCAATATTGAGGCATTTGTCATAACGTTGTACCAGTTTTTGAATACCAACCTCATAGAAGTCTGCCGCCTGTCTTGTTAACCACTGCATCACCACTGCTTTGAGTTAGTCATCGTCTTGAAGACGCTGACCGCCCAGGTGTTTCTTCAAGTGCAGAAACAGATGGTAGTCACTGGGCGCAAGATCGGGGCTGTATGGAGAATGATCTAGAGTTTCCCATCGGAAAGATGTGATGAGATCTTTCGTCTGATTCGCCACATGCAGACGGGCATCGTCTTGCAGCAAAACGATGCCCTTTCTAAACTTCCATGGACTGTTGCTTTGATTCTGGGGTGACGTAAGCCTGTACCTTCATCTACTTTTATACATAATTTCCGTCAATATTGAGGCATTTGTCATAACGTTGTACCAGTTTTTGAATACCAACCTCATAGAAGTCTGCCGCCTGTCTTGTTAACCACTGCATCACCACTGCTTTGAGTTAGTCATCGTCTTGAAGTCGCTGACCGCCCAGGTGTTTCTTCAAGTGCAGAAACAGATGGTAGTCACTGGGCGCAAGATCGGGGCTGTATGGAGAATGATCTAGAGTTTCCCATCGGAAAGATGTGATGAGATCTTTCGTCTGATTCGCCACATGCAGACGGGCATCGTCTTGCAGCAAAACGATGCCCTTTCTAAACTTCCATGGACTGTTGCTTTGATTCTGGGGTGACGTAAGCCTGTACCTTCATCTACTTTTATACATAATTTCCGTCAATATTGAGGCATTTGTCATAACGTTGTACCAGTTTTTGAATACCAACCTTATAGAAGTCTGCCGCCTGTCTTGTTAACCACTGCATCACCACTGCTTTGAGTTAGTCATCGTCTTGAAGACGCTGACCGCCCAGGTGTTTCTTCAAGTGCAGAAACAGATGGTAGTCACTGGGCGCAAGATCGGGGCTGTATGGAGAATGATCTAGAGTTTCCCATCGCAAAGATGTGATGAGATCTTTCGTCTGATTCGCCACATGCAGACGGGCATCGTCTTGCAGCAAAACGATGCCCTTTCTAAACTTCCATGGACTGTTGCTTTGATTCTGGGGTGACGTAAGCCTGTACCTTCATCTACTTTTATACATAATTTCCGTCAATATTGAGGCATTTGTCATAACGTTGTACCAGTTTTTGAATAGCAACCTCATAGAAGTCTGCCGCCTGTCTTGTTAACCACTGCATCACCACTGCTTTGAGTTAGTCATCGTCTTGAAGACGCTGACCGCCCAGGTGTTTCTTCAAGTGCAGAAACAGATGGTAGTCACTGGGCGCAAGATCGGGGCTGTATGGAGAATGATCTAGAGTTTCCCATCGGAAAGATGTGATGAGATCTTTCGTCTGATTCGCCACATGCAGACGGGCATCGTCTTGCAGCAAAACGATGCCCTTTCTAAACTTCCATGGACTGTTGCTTTGATTCTGGGGTGACGTAAGCCTGTACCTTCATCTACTTTTATACATAATTTCCGTCAATATTGAGGCATTTGTCATAACGTTGTACCAGTTTTTGAATACCAACCTCATAGAAGTCTGCCGCCTGTCTTGTTAACCACTGCATCACCACTGCTTTGAGTTAGTCATCGTCTTGAAGACGCTGACCGCCCAGGTGTTTCTTCAAGTGCAGAAACAGATGGTAGTCACTGGGCGCAAGATCGGGGCTGTATGGAGAATGATCTAGAGTTTCCCATCGGAAAGATGTGATGAGATCTTTCGTCTGATTCGCCACATGCAGACGGGCATCGTCTTGCAGCAAAACGATGCCCTTTCTAAACTTCCATGGACTGTTGCTTTGATTCTGGGGTGACGTAAGCCTGTACCTTCATCTACTTTTATACATAATTTCCGTCAATATTGAGGCATTTGTCATAACGTTGTACCAGTTTTTGAATACCAACCTCATAGAAGTCTGCCGCCTGTCTTGTTAACCACTGCATCACCACTGCTTTGAGTTAGTCATCGTCTTGAAGACGCTGACCGCCCAGGTGTTTCTTCAAGTGCAGAAACAGATGGTAGTCACTGGGCGCAAGATCGGGGCTGTATGGAGAATGATCTAGAGTTTCCCATCGGAAAGATGTGATGAGATCTTTCGTCTGATTCGCCACATGCAGACGGGCATCGTCTTGCAGCAAAACGATGCCCTTTCTAAACTTCCATGGACTGTTGCTTTGATTCTGGGGTGACGTAAGCCTGTACCTTCATCTACTTTTATACATAATTTCCGTCAATATTGAGGCATTTGTCATAACGTTGTACCAGTTTTTGAATACCAACCTCATAGAAGTCTGCCGCCTGTCTTGTTAACCACTGCATCACCACTGCTTTGAGTTAGTCATCGTCTTGAAGTCGCTGACCGCCCAGGTGTTTCTTCAAGTGCAGAAACAGATGGTAGTCACTGGGCGCAAGATCGGGGCTGTATGGAGAATGATCTAGAGTTTCCCATCGGAAAGATGTGATGAGATCTTTCGTCTGATTCGCCACATGCAGACGGGCATCGTCTTGCAGCAAAACGATGCCCTTTCTAAACTTCCATGGACTGTTGCTTTGATTCTGGGGTGACGTAAGCCTGTACCTTCATCTACTTTTATACATAATTTCCGTCAATATTGAGGCATTTGTCATAACGTTGTACCAGTTTTTGAATACCAACCTCATAGAAGTCTGCCGCCTGTCTTGTAAACCACTGCATCACCACTGCTTTGAGTTAGTCATCGTCTTGAAGTCGCTGACCGCCCAGGTGTTTCTTCAAGTGCAGAAACAGATGGTAGTCACTGGGCGCAAGATCGGGGCTGTATGGAGAATGATCTAGAGTTTCCCATCGGAAAGATGTGATGAGATCTTTCGTCTGATTCGCCACATGCAGACGGGCATCGTCTTGCAGCAAAACGATGCCCTTTCTAAACTTCCATGGACTGTTGCTTTGATTCTGGGGTGACGTAAGCCTGTACCTTCATCTACTTTTATACATAATTTCCGTCAATATTGAGGCATTTGTCATAACGTTGTACCAGTTTTTGAATACCAACCTCATAGAAGTCTGCCGCCTGTCTTGTTAACCACTGCATCACCACTGCTTTGAGTTAGTCATCGTCTTGAAGACGCTGACCGCCCAGGTGTTTCTTCAAGTGCAGAAACAGATGGTAGTCACTGGGCGCAAGATCGGGGCTGTATGGAGAATGATCTAGAGTTTCCCATCGGAAAGATGTGATGAGATCTTTCGTCTGATTCGCCACATGCAGACGGGCATCGTCTTGCAGCAAAACGATGCCCTTTCTAAACTTCCATGGACTGTTGCTTTGATTCTGGGGTGACGTAAGCCTGTACCTTCATCTACTTTTATACATAATTTCCGTCAATATTGAGGCATTTGTCATAACGTTGTACCAGTTTTTGAATACCAACCTCATAGAAGTCTGCCGCCTGTCTTGTTAACCACTGCATCACCACTGCTTTGAGTTAGTCATCGTATTGAAGACGCTGACCGCCCAGGTGTTTCTTCAAGTGCAGAAACAGATGGTAGTCACTGGGCGCAAGATCGGGGCTGTATGGAGAATGATCTAGAGTTTCCCATCGGAAAGATGTGATGAGATCTTTCGTCTGATTCGCCACATGCAGACGGGCATCGTCTTGCAGCAAAACGATGCCCTTCCTAAACTTCCATGGACTGTTGCTTTGATTCTGGGGTGACGTAAGCCTGTACCTTCATCTACTTTTATACATAATTTCCGTCAATATTGAGGCATTTGTCATAACGTTGTACCAGTTTTTGAATACCAACCTCATAGAAGTCTGCCGCCTGTCTTGTTAACCACTGCATCACCACTGCTTTGAGTTAGTCATCGTCTTGAAGACGCTGACCGCCCAGGTGTTTCTTCAAGTGCAGAAACAGATGGTAGTCACTGGGCGCAAGATCGGGGCTGTATGGAGAATGATCTAGAGTTTCCCATCGGAAAGATGTGATGAGATCTTTCGTCTGATTCGCCACATGCAGACGGGCATCGTCTTGCAGCAAAACGATGCCCTTTCTAAACTTCCATGGACTGTTGCTTTGATTCTGGGGTGACGTAAGCCTGTACCTTCATCTACTTTTATACATAATTTCCGTCAATATTGAGGCATTTGTCATAACGTTGTACCAGTTTTTGAATACCAACCTCATAGAAGTCTGCCGCCTGTCTTGTTAACCACTGCATCACCACTGCTTTGAGTTAGTCATCGTCTTGAAGTCGCTGACCGCCCAGGTGTTTCTTCAAGTGCAGAAACAGATGGTAGTCACTGGGCGCAAGATCGGGGCTGTATGGAGAATGATCTAGAGTTTCCCATCGGAAAGATGTG
This sequence comes from Schistocerca gregaria, assembly GCF_023897955.1. Lineage (NCBI taxonomy): Eukaryota > Metazoa > Arthropoda > Insecta > Orthoptera > Acrididae > Schistocerca > Schistocerca gregaria. Next base: position 784,670,461 of record NC_064921.1, on the reverse strand, counting down.
ATGAGATCTTTCGTCTGATTCGCCACATGCAGACGGGCATCGTCTTGCAGCAAAACGATGCCCTTTCTAAACTTCCATGGACTGTTGCTTTGATTCTGGGGTGACGTAAGCCTGTACCTTCATCTACTTTTATACATAATTTCCGTTAATATTGAGGCATTTGTCATAACGTTGTACCAGTTTTTGAATACCATCCTCATAGAAGTCTGCCGCCTGTCTTGTTAACCACTGCATCACCACTGCTTTGAGTTAGTCATCGTCTTGAAGACGCTGACCGCCCAGGTGTTTCTTCAAGTGCAGAAACAGATGGTAGTCACTGGGCGCAAGATCGGGGCTGTATGGAGAATGATCTAGAGTTTCCCATCGGAAAGATGTGATGAGATCTTTCGTCTGATTCGCCACATGCAGACGGGCATCGTCTTGCAGCAAAACGATGCCCTTTCTAAACTTCCAGGTGTCCCATGTTTCATCGCCTGTAACAGTTTGGCTTACGAAAACATCACTGTCGTTGTGGTACCGCTCAAGGAATGTCAATGCACTATCTAAGCGTTTGGTTTTGTGCACATCCTTCAACATTTTCGGTACCCTACATGCGCACAATTTTTCGTAATTCAAGTGCTCGGTCACAATCCCATACAAAACACTACGAGAAACATTAGGAAAGTCATCCCGCAAGGAGGAAATCGTAAAGCGTCTGTTTCTCTCACCTTATTGTCCACTTCCTGCACCAAACTTTCATTAACGACCGAAGGACGCCCACTTCGTTGTTCGTCATTCACATTTGTGAGGCCATCTTTAAATACTCTTACCCACTTTCTTACACTTCCATCACTCATAATGTTTTCTCCGTAAACTGCACAGATCTCACGATGGATATATAGATCGCTTTTAGGTCTTCACACTAAGAAATCTTATAACAGCCCGTACTTCACAGTCGGCGGGACTCACGATTATCGGAGGCATCTTAGACACTCAGTACACAACGTAAACAAGGAAGAATAAGACTGTAATGTCGTCAGTGCGTAGATTAAGGTACAGGCTTTCATGTAAAAATAAACATATTGAGATATATTAGCAAGTCTTTTTTTAATTTCAAAACGGTACTTACTTAAAAAACACGCCTCGTATCTTTCTGAATCTGCTTACTGTATTCATCTCTTGGTCTCTCTCTACGAATTTTACCCTTCATACTTCCCTCCAGTACTACTAAAATAGTGATCGCTTGATGCCTCAAAACGTAACCGATTTCTTTGTCTAGTCAAGTTGTGTCACTAATTTCTCTTCTCCATAATTCTATTCAGTACCTCCTTATTAGTTACGTGATCTATCCATCTAATCTTCAGCATTATGCTGTAGGAAACCATTTCGCAAGCTTCTACTCTCTTCTTTTCTATACTATTTATCGCCCATGTTTCACTTCCATACATGGCTACACTCCATACAAATACTTTCAGACAAGACTTTCTCACATTTAAATCTATACTCTTTTTCAGAAATGCTTTTCTTGCCACAGCCAGTCTACATTTTATAAGTGTTTCATTTTCTAACCCAATCTCCTCAGCATCACCTGATGTAATTCGACTACATTCAATTATCCTCGTTTTGTTTCTGTTGAAGTCCATCTTTTATCATTCTTTCAAGACACTGTCCATTCCGTTCAATTGCTATTCGAAGTCCTTTGCTGTCTCTGACAGATTACAATGTCATTGGCAAGATTTTTATTTCTTCTCTGTGGATTTTAATTCCTTCTCCAAGTTTTTCTTTTGTTTCCTTTACTGCTTGCTCAATATATAGATTGAATAACATCGGGATAGGCTACAACTCTGTTTCGCTACCTTTTCAACCTCTGCTACCCTTACTTGCCTCTCGACTCCTATAACTGCAGTTTGGTTTCTGTACAAGTTGTAAATAGCCTTTCGCTCCCTGTATTTTACCCCTGCGCCATCAGAATTTGGAAGAGAGTAATCCAGCCGAAAGCTTTCTCTAAGTCTACAAATGCTACAAACGTAGATTTGCCTTTCCTTAAACTTCCAAGATAAGTGGCAGGGTCAGCATTCCCTGACGTATTCCTATGTTTCTACCCAATGCAAACTGATCTTCCCCAAGATTGCTTTCTACCAGTTTTTCCATTCGTCTGTAAATAATTCGTGTCAGTATTTTGCAAGCGTGATTTATTAAACCGATAGTTTGATAATTTTCAGGCCTGTCAGCACCTACTTTCTTTGGAATTCGAATTATTACATTCTTCTCGAAGTCTGAGGGTTATTTCGCCTGTCTCACATCATGCTCTCCAAATGGAAGAGTTTTGTAATTGCTGGCGCTCCTAAGGTTTCCAGTAGTTCTAACGGAATGTCATCTACTCCCGCGGCCTTGGTCCTACTTAGGTCTTTCAGGGCTCTGTCAAATTCTTCTCGTATCATCACATCTTCCTTCTCATCTTCATCGACGTCCTCTTCCATTACCGTAATATTGCCCCCAAGTACTTCGCCCTTGCACAGACCCACCATAAAATCCTACCTTTCTGGTATCCCTTCTCTGCTTGGGACTCGATTTCCATCTGAGCTCTTGATATTCATACAGGTGGTTATCTTTTCTACAAAGGTCTCTTTACTTTTCATTCAGGCGGCATTTATCTTATCCCTAGTGATATATTTAATGGCCAGTAGTGTAATTTCTTAAAAAACTAAATTACTTAAACTGAAATATCAAAAATCAGTTAGTCTGAACACAGATCTCACAGAAATATTACTTAATTTTGCCTTCCAGGCCAGCACATAGATTATATACCTAACGTTTACATTCTGTAAACTAAAACTTGTCTTTTTCTCGATCTTCCTTACACAGCTGACATCAACAGTTGACACATCATTGACTTACGTTTCTTCTCTGTACGGACTGGATATTAATTTCATTTTTGGTTTAGGTCGTTTCGTATTTTTCTTCATAACTGTTGATATACACAGGATGGGAGATAAAGTTTTTAAGTAGGGCGTTATTTGATGACTTAATTTCAGCAAGTGTTGCAGTATTGTATTCGGGTCCACGTTCGTGAGACATTGTAGATGGTTCAGACTAATCACTGAGTGGTGTTGCAACGTAGGCGGCAGCGCATCAGGTTTTCGCGTCGTTATTTCTGTTTCATCAGCCGATTCTTGATCGATTGATCGACAATTATGCACAACTGTAGCTACAAAGTTTTCTTCTTGGAGGACATTTGTATCGCATGGCTATAACCCTGGTACGTTGTAAGGTGTGAGGCAAATCTAACACCTTCCGTGAAAACCCTGACATGATAAGCAAATCCAGTAGTATGTCATATAGCTCTGAATAAATCGTGACATTAAATTAACCAAAGTAATACGAGTGACGAGTGAGCAAATGGAATACCAGAGACTAACGCAAGAATGCCTAAATGCATGTCGTACCCTCCCAGGGTGAGACCGACGCAGTTCCGAGGGGAGAAACGAGAACAGAAGCCGAGAGCAGAACCGTGTTAAGCTAGAAGGCCCTACGATAAGGGACGGACTGGACACCCACGTCGCCAGCTAACCACTAGCGCCTCACCACCCGCACGTTTTACCATGAGACTTTTTCGCGTCTCTGTTACGTCAAGGACCACCCCCCAGCCCATGTTAAAAGATAGAGCCCTCCGGAAGAACAGTATAGATCATACGATAACGCTAAAAGGACCACACCAGCTGCAGGTTTTAGCGTGAGACTTTTTAGCGTCTCTGTTACGATGCAAACTTTAAAAACATTGCCCCACCACGAAAAGTATAACGTTTCTCATTGGATAGACAGAATTTTTGTAGGCGGAGCTTAAGGTTAACATTGAGACCCTGATTGGTCAGATGAAAACACAGCCAGATAGTTTTTCTTAAACCAACTTCAGTAAATTGTAGTAAGGAGAAGTTAGAAAGAGTTGCTTCCGAGATGGCGAGGTGAGCGGAGCTGTGCTGCCCGCCGCTGCCCTGACGCTGCCTAAACACCGACAAGGTAATGAACGCACGCAATGCCGCATTTTTGAGCGCATAAGGCTTCACTCAGAACTGCAGAAGTCTCATCTGTTACACCCCCTTTTTGCGTAATACTAGTGTCGATCGTTAATTAAAACTCATGGTGTTCACATTTGCCACTTGAAGAACAGATCTGAAACGCGATGATTTTTCTTTTATATAGTTATTGAGAAGCCACATCAGCCACTCTAATTTACGACAAGTTAGATAAGTAATTAAAGATACTTGAGGGTCACTGTAAACCATTTTGATAGTTTTCTCTTTTGTGAAACTTAAATTAAACCTAGAGTATAGATGTTATATGGCATAGGTCATCCTTCGATCGATTGTAGAACTTGGAAACCCTTTCAGGGAATATTCGTTCACATTTTTGTTGAACGCAGTTGGTGTTTACCATCCTGTATTAAAACATCTCCTTTTATCAATAGTGCAATTTATAAACGATGTTTTGTGAGTAGAATAAAATTTCCAATGGTAAACTTAACTGCTTTTTCGACGTTATTTTACCAGCTAACTAAAATAGGACAGCCTTGAACCCTTTCCACTATATTTAGTTAGTATTAAGATTCTTTTACAGGGAGTGCAGTGGAGCTGATGCTGATATCATTATTTGGTTATATCATCGCTAGTCTCACTGAACTCTTCTGAATTCTACTTGTCATGTGTGGTCTGGAGTCTCCTTACCAGCAACAGGTCCCAGGTTCAAACTAGTTAATTCCCTAAAAAACACGCTCAGAGCGTTGTTGCGCGAAAGTGGTAGGGAGACACGATATAGTACAAACAGACACCACCATGAATGATTAGAACGTTAAAAGCATTTAGTGCTACATCCATACAAACTGATCTGGGGTACGCCTTACCTGGGAGTTCTGCAATGTCAGCTTGTCTCATGACGCTTACTCTTCTATGATTTAAACATAGCTTCATTGTAACTGTTTTTAAGTGTTTTAAAGTATGGTCTGTCCAATGGATGTGAACTATGATTCGTGTAAGGAGGAAGTGATAGTACGATTATAGCATAATCAGCTGAACTGCCTCTGAATTTTAGGTGTGTGTGTGTGTGTGTGTGTGTGTGTGTGTGTGTGTGTGTGTGCCCGCGCGCTATGTCTATCTAGCAAAAACAGAATTTTTTTCAGGTCCCTTTTCCCTGCTTTTGTGCGCTTTATAAAATGTTCTACCTGTCGGACAAACAGTTCTGATGTTATCCATCCACTTTCAGAGCATCCAAATGCTGTGTTCGGTGGAGCTCCCTTTTTTTTAAGACGTCATTCATTCTGCTGCTTTTAAATATTAACAGAGGAGTTATAAATTCGCCTGCTGTGTTCATTGCACAAACTTATGTCGTTGTAAGGCCCTTTCTCCGCTTGTGATTGGTGTTGGCCTTTTCGGGCAATTACTAAGTTTGTGAATTCTGGATAACGTGGTTTCATCTACGTTATACATTTGGTCAGCAGTAAAGTTATTTTCATTTAGTATTCCCTCATATTTATTAAAAAAGTTGATTAACGTGCTTCGTGCTATACAATTTCTTTGAGAACTTCCTTGTTGAAGCGATACGTTAGACGATATTTCGCAGCAAGTTGGTAGGAGGAGGAGATAAGTGTTCACTTCGACAACGAGATCACTAAACACAGCACGAGTTCGGATTACGGAAGGATGGGGAATAAAATCAGACGTGTCCTTTCAAAGGAATCATCTCGCCATTTTTCTGAAGCGATTTTAGGGAAATCACGGACAATCTAGATCACAAGGCCGGACGTGAATTTGAACCGTCTTCTACATCTACATGACTACTCTGCAATTCACATTTAAGTGCTTGGCAGAGGGTTCATCGAACCACAATCATACTATCTCTCTACTATTCCACTCCCGAACAGCGAGCGGGAAAAACGAACACCTAAACATTTCTGTTCGAGCTCTGATTTCTCTTATTTTATTTTGATGATCATTCCTACCTATGTAGGTTGGGCTCAACAAAATATTTTCGCATTCGGAAGAGAAAGTTGGTGACTGAAATTTCGTAAAAAGGTCTCGCCGCGACGAAAAACGTCTATGCTGTAATGACTTCCATCCCAACTCGTGTATCATATCTGCCACACTCTCTCCCCTATAACGCGATAATACAAAACGAGCTGCCCTTCTTTGCACCCTCTCGATGTCCTCCGTCAATCCCACCTGGTAAGGATCCCACACCGCGCAGCAATATTCTAACAGAGGACGAACGAGTGTAGTGTAAGCTGTCTCTTTAGTGGACTTGTTGCATCTTCTAAGTGTCCTGCCAATGAAACGCAACCTTTGGCTCGCCTTCCCGACAATATTATCTATGTGGTCCTTCCAACTGAAGTTGTTTGTAATTTTAACACCCAGGTACTTAGTTGAATTGACAGCCTTGAGAATTGTACTATTTATCGAGTAATCGAATTTCAACGGATTTCTTTTGGAACTCATGTGGATCATCTCACACTTTTCGTTATTTAGCGTCAACTGCCACCTGACACACCATACAGCAATCTTTTCTAAATAGCTTTGCAGCTGATACTGGTCTTCGGATGACCTTACTAGATGGTAAATTACAGCATCATCTGCGAACAACCTAAGAGAACTGCTCAGATTGTCACCCAGGTCATTTATATAGATCAGGAACAGTAGAGGTCCCAGGACGCTTCCCTGGGGAACACCTGATATCACTTCAGTTTTACTCGATGATTTGCCGTCTATTACTACGAACTGCGAACTTCCTGACAGGAAATCACGAATCCAGTCGCACAACTGAGACGATACCCCATAGCTCCGCAGCTTGATTAGAAGTCGCTTGTGAGGAACGGTGTCAAAAGCTTTCCGGAAATCTAGAAATACGGAATCAACTTGAGATCCCCTGTCGATAGCGGCCATTACTTCGTGCGAATAAAGAGCTAGCTGCGTTGCACAAGAGCGATGTTTTCTGAAGCCATGCTGATTACGTGTCAATAGATCGTTCCCTTCAAGGTGATTCATAATGTTTGAATACAGTATATGCTCCAAAACCCTACTGCAAACCGACGTCAATGATATAGGTCTGTAGTTAAATGGATTACTCCTACTACCCTTCTTGAACACTGGTGCGACCTGCGCAATTTTCCAATCTGTAGGTACAGATCTATCGGTGAGCGAGCGGTTGTATATGAGTGCTAAGTAGGGAGCTATAGTATCAGCGTAATCTGAAAGGAACCTAATCGGTATACAATCTGGACCTGAAGACTTGCCCGTATCAAGCGATTTGAGTTGCTTCGCAACCCCTAAGGTATCTACTTCTAAGAAACTCGTGCTAGCAGATGTTCGTGTTTCAAATTCTGGAATATTCCATTCGTCTTCCCTGGTGAAGGAATTTCGGAAAACTGCGTTCAATAACTCCGCTTTAGCGGCGCAGTCGTCGATAACAGTACCATCGGCACTGCGCAGCGAAGGTATTGACTGCGTCTTGCCGCTTGTGTACTTTACATACGACCAGAATTTCTTCGGATTTTCTACCAAATTTCGAGACAATGTTTCGTTGTGGAACCTATTAAAGGCATCTCGCATCGAAGTACGTGCCAAATTTCGCGCGTCTGTAAATTTTAGCCCATCTTCAGGATTTCGCGTTCTTCTGAACTTCGCATGCTTTTTCCGTTGCCTCTGCAACAGCGTTCGGACCTTTTTTGTGTACCACGGGGGATCCGTTCCATCTCTTACCAATTTATGAGGTATGAATATCTCAATTGCTGTTGCTACTATATCTTTGAATTTGAGCCACATCTCGTCTACATTCGCATAGTCAGTTCGGAAGGAATGGAAATTGTCTTTTAGGAAGGCTTCTAGTGGCACTTTATCCGCTTTTTTAAATAAAATTATTTTGCGTTTGTTTCTGATGGATTTGGAAGAAATGGTATTGAGCCTAGCTACAATGACCTTGTGATCACTAATCCCTGTATCTGTCATGATGCTCTCTATCAGCTCTGGATTGTTTGTGGCCAAGAGGTCAAGTGTGTTTTCGCAACCATTTACAATTCGCGTGAGTTCGTGGACTAACTGCTCTAAATAATTTTCGGAGAATGCATTTAGGACAATCTCGGAAGACGTTTTGTGCCTACCACCGGTTTTGAACAAGTATTTTTGCCAACATACCGAGGGTAGGTTGAAGTCCCCACCAACTATAACCGTATGAGTGGGGTATTTATTTGTTACGAGACTCAAACTTTCTCTGAACTGTTCCGCAACTGTATCATCGGAGTCTGGGGGTCGGTAGAAGGAGCCAATTATTAACTTAATTCGGCTGTTAAGTATAACCTCCACCCACACCAATTCGCACAGAGTATCTACTTCGACTTCACTACAAGATAAACCACTACTGACAGACACCAACACTCCACCACCAATTCTGCCTAATCTATCTTTCCTGAACACCGTCTGAGACTTCTTAAAAATTTCTGCAGAACTTATTTTAGGCTTTAGCCAGCTTTCTGTACCTATAACGATATCAGCTTCTGTGCTTTCTATTAGCGCTTGAAGCTCAGGGACTTTTCCAGCGCAACTACAACAGTTTACAACTATAATTCCGACTGTTCCTTGATCCAAGCACGTCCTGTAATTGCCAAGCACCCTTTGACATTGCAGCCCATCCCGCACTTTCCCGAGGCCTTCTAACCTAAAAAACCGCCCTGTCCACGCCACACAGCCTCCGCTACCCGTGTAGCCGCCAGCTGAGTGTAGTGAACTCCTGACCTATTCAGCGGAACCCGAAACCCCACCACACTATGGCGCAAGTCAAGGAATCTGCAGCCAATACGGTCGCAAAACCGTCTGAGCCTCTGATTCAGACCCTCCACCCGGCTCTGCACCAAAGGTCCGCAGTCGGTTCTGTCAACGATGCTGCAGATGGTGAAGTCTGCCTTCATCTCGTAAGCAAGACCGGCAGCCTTCACCAAATCAGATAGCCGCTGGAATCCAGAGAGAATTTCCTCAGATCCAAAGCGACACACGTCATTAGTGCCGACATGTGCCACCACCTGCAGCTGGCTGCACCCTGTGCTCTTCATGGCATCCGGAAGGACCCTTTCCACATCAGGAATGACTCCTCCCGGAATGCACACGGAGTGCACATTGGATTTCTTCCCCTCCTTAGCCGCCATATCCCTAAGGGGCCCCATTACGCGCCTAACATTGGAGCTCCCAACTACCAGTAAGCCCACCCTCTGCGATTGCCCGGACCTTGAAGGCTGAGAATGATCCTCTGAAACAGGGCAGACAGCTGCATCTGGCTCAGCCAGAGGCAGTGCCTGAAACCGGTTTGTCAGACGCACCGGGGAGGCTTTCTGATCAGCTTCCGGGGACGCCTTTCGCTGCCTGCCACGCCTTGGAACGACCTCCCAATCAACCACAGGCGAGGGCTCAGCCCCACTGCGGGCAGCAACCGGGGCAACCACAGCGGCAGACCGATCTGGGGACAGACGGGATGAGGTTGACATCCCCGTGATACCCGAGTCCGGCTCCCCACAGTGGTGCCCATTGGCAACAGCCTCAAGCTGCGCGACCGAAGTCAGCGCCGATTGCAGCTGTGAGCGAAGGGATGCCAAGTCAGCCCTCATCCGAACACAGCAATCGCAGTCCCTGTCCATTCTAATCGATGTTTAACAACAGTTACTGAAGCACGAGTCGGTGCCTAGATAACGCAAGCGGAACACGCAAAGAATGTATCAACTAACCTGTACAAATGCCTAACGACTGCGCTACAATCTGCTGAATTTACGATTACAGTAACTAAAACTCGAAATTGCACCTCCTATACGAAACTCACACGCAATTTAAATAAGAATCTACGAAGTAAACACTAAAGCGCGATGCTACAACAGTCAAATACTATAATACGCCAGAAATATATGAATTAAACAATGCAAGTACCCAAAAACACGCAAAGAAATTAATTAAACTATCTAACAAATAAGTAAGCTAGGGTTATACGACTTCCTCCCTAACCACTGTGTCATCTCTCTTGGTGCAAGTTCGTAGGCAAGCTTCCTTAATTAAGTAAATGCTTCGGTCATTTATCTTCCGTCTCTGCTATCATATCATTTCGTCTTACAAATACTGACGTTTTATTTATACTCTTCAGATGACATGCTTCAATAAATCCAGTTTCACCATTCTGATGTTACAGTAAAGCTTCGTCTGTATTCTCCTGCTTCCACATATCGTACGCTCTCTTCGCAATATGAATCAGGTGAAACAAACTATTTTTAGTTGGTATGCAATTTCCATCAACGCCTTAGTCATACCGGTATGATTGACGAATTCTTCATAGGTAAGACTTAGGTGGTGAGGCCTCTACCGTTTCAAACCAAAACTACACCATAGCCTCAAAGTTTTCTGCATTTTGATTCTGTTTAAATGAATGACAGATTGCCACGAAAATAGACATAATGCAAAACAATAACTTCATCATCATATTCTTCTCTGAAAAGGCTTGCAAATGTACGAGAGAATGTAATAAAAACAGTCAAACGTACTTAATTTCTATTTGTTTTTTCTGTCACGCCAGCCAGAAGTTCGCTTACTTGTTGTTGCTTATTCGCATGGCTTAATGTCTCATTTTATAAACTCGGGATCAGATATTACTAGAGTACGTCTTAGGCTGTAGTACAACTAAAGAAACTCATTTACAGTTGGGATGTTTTATGCAGCAAAGTACGTTCTTATAAGCAATTGCTGAGAAGTGTAAAATTTGTAAAAGTGATGTCGTCAGTGACCTTTCTAGTATTGGCGGGAAAGCGACTGGACTGGTAAATGTAGCACCTTGCTGTTGCCTATCGTTGACAGTGCATTGTAAAGTTATGTAATTGTATTGCAGTGTCTTATGTTGAATTAAACAGCAACCGGAAGTTAATCGCACGTCTTTCACCATTAACTGTGTTACAAAATTGTTAAGGCTTTCATGGCCACTTTTTGACAAACTGCCTACTGGCTTCTGTCTCGGGGTCTTCGGCCGACGTTCATCCAATGATTTTACTGACGTTTCGTCAGCACGAGTGGCTGGCATTGTCAAAGCTTCACCCTCCATTGCCGGTGGTGAACTGGAGCCCAGCAGACTATATGTGCCTGTCGCGCCAACGTCCGAAGGCTTCTCCGCGGTCATTTTCGGTGCGGTTCTCCTCTTGCTACCTGCAACGGTCGTTCGCTGCAGTACGGCAGCCAGGATCTGTTTACCTTAACGCTTTCCTCTTTCTTGTTGAAGCTGTTCGCGTGTTTTTGTATTTCTACAGCTTATCTGAACAAACGCGTGTGATAGTGCTTCTCTACAGCCACATCTTCCGTGTCGGCGAATTTTATTACGTGGTCGGTCTGACTCAGTGCGTGCGATGCCACGGCCGATTTCTCCACCTGCCCCAGCCTGCAATGTCTGTTCTTTGATCCTGGTGTTGATTGATCGCCCAGTCATTCGGACATAAACTTTTCCGCGTGTGCGTGGTATACGATATATTCCCGACATTGCAAGTGGGTCCCTATTCTCCTTTGCCGATCTAAAACACTCTTTGATCTTCCTCGTCGGTTGGAAATCGTCTTTACGCCATGTTTGCGCAATATATGGCCTATTCTGTCCGTCACTCTGGGAATGTATGCCAGAAAGGCCGTATCCGACATTTCTTTTTCTGATTCCTTACTTCGACGAGTGTTTGTCTCTGTTACACTTGTAATATAATTTGTGGAGTACCCATTTCTCCTCAGAACACTTTCCAAGTGTTGCATTTCGCGTCTGCGGTTCTGCGGCTCACATGTTCGTGCTGCTCGCGTTACGAGTATATTAATCATGCCTCTTTTCTGGCCCTGGTGGTGATTTGATAGTTTGTGCAGGTATCGGTCCGTGTGTGTCGGTTTTCTACACACGCTGTGTCCCAGGTTTTCGCCATCCCTTGTGACCAGCACATCTAGAAATGGCAGTTTTTTGTCCTTTTCTACTTCCATGGTAAATTTTATGTTTGCATGAAGGCTGTTCAATTGTCTTATGCAGTCAGCGAACTGTTCTTCACCACTGCTCCACACAACTAAAGTATCATCGACGTATCTATACCACACCTTAGGTATGCAAGTCGCCAAGTCCAGTGCCTGTGCTTCGAATTGTTCCAAGAAGAAGTTCTCCATCACTGGACTAAGAGGACTATCCATTGCGACGCCTTCCAGCTGTTCGTAGAAATCGCCATTCCACGTGAAATAGCTCGTGGTGAGACATGCATGTAGGATCTTTGTAATGTCTTGCGGGAAAATGGAACCGATGTGCTCCAGAGCGTAGCACTTTCGTAAACATAGGAACATCAAAGCTGACCAGGAGGTTGTTTGGTGCAAGTTTCAGTTTCTTCAGCTTCTCCACGAAATGTCCTCAGTCCTTTCTGTATCACAGAGCAAAAATACCGGATGATCAAAAAGTCAGTATAAATTTGAAAACTGAATAAATCACGGAATAATGTAGATAGAGAGGTACAAATTGACACACATGCTTGTAATGACATGGTAAGCAATAAAATACAAACGTTCAAAAAACGTCCGACAGATAGCGCTTCATCAGATCATAATAGCAATAATTAGCATAACAATGTAAGACAAAGCAAAGATGATGTTCTTTACAGGAAATGCTCAATATGTCCACCATCATTCCTCAATAATAGCTGTAGTCGAGGAATAATGGTGTGGACAGTACTGTAAAGCAGTTATGGTGAGGCATTGGCGTCGGATGTTGTCTTTCAGCATCCCTAGAGATGTCGGTCGATCACGGTACACTTGCGACTTCAGGTAACTCCAAAGCCAGTAATTGCACGGACTGAGGTCTGGGGACCTGGGAGGCTAAGCATGATGAAAGTGGCTGCTGAGGACAGGATCATCTCCAAACGACGCGCACTAGAGATCTTTCACGCGTCCAGCAATACTTTGTTTTATTTTTGGTTCTAATAAAATACCATGTCAGTCCAAGCATGTGTGTCAATTTTTACCTATCTACATTATTCCGTGGTTTATTAAGTTTTTAAATTTATACTGACTTTTTGATCACCTGGTATATACCTGGGTGTCTGGCGCTAGCTGTCATCGAACACTGTCCATGTTACAGTCATTTTCCGGTGGTCAGACGATGATGGGTACCCCAACCACATCGCAAAACAGAACCAGCAACACACACGCTGACGTGGACAGCTTTTTAAACCTGACGTTTGTTTTGTGATACAGAGCTACACATGAGACAGTACAGTGAAAGAATAATTTGCTTACGACGATACGTGTAGTAGATTCTTGTGGTCTTCCCGTGGGGAAAAATGGAATTAGTCGTCATCTAGAGGGAATTGCACTCGAAGGCAGCAGTCAGCTCCTGGAAACAGTGGTTGCCTCAAGGTCCGTCCGGTTCTGAATGACGTCAGAGGAGCAGAGACCGCATGCTCGCTAAACAGCCGGCCTTGACCGCCAGATACTCTCTGGCAGGTGTGCCGTATATAGCGAGCGCTGCCACTGGTGGGACGCCACAGCGGCGACTCGACATCCAGCATGGACGGCCTCCGGGTGCTGCTGCACTTGACTGCCACCTCGCTGCTACTGCTGCTGGTCGCCACGGGTCCCGCCAGTGAGTACACACACACACACACACACACACACACACACACACACACACACACACACACACACCATTTATTGCTTCCAGCCGCGATTATAGTTTACAGTGTCAGTGTCATTATTTCTGTTTTTCTAAAAGCCTAAAATCGAATATTCTAGAGACCGGCGATTATTCTCCGTTGAAGACTTATTAGGGGCCCCCAGTGCTTAAAGCAACAGATTTCTCGGACAATTTCGGTGGGAAAAATTCTGAGTTTGTTGCGAAACATCTTGTAACGTTCCCTCTTCATTCCCTACAGTTTCATAAAGTTCCGATACTTGGCTGCTCTACACGTAACCTTCAAAATGGCGTCTGTACCGGAGGTGCGGACACTCTCATTCGAGGTGATGGACGGAACACAATTAAACACCTCACAGCACAACTGGACGTCTCTGTCGTAATGGTGACGCTCTCGTCCACCAGTTGGGAAACGGAAAACTGTGTGCCCGATGGGTTCATCGCCGCCTACGCTTCACCCGATTTCCGTTTATCCCAATCATGGACGCACTCCGCGGAAATCAGATGACGGGTGGGAGGTGGGGGGGGGGGGGGGGGGGGGGCGGGGGGGGGGGGTGTTACTGATGCAACAAGACATCGGCCAATACAATGGTACCCTGTGGGCCTCTAGGTGGCGTAAGGTAGTCGCAATGAACCGAGATTATGTAGAAAAATAGGTTCTTGTGACCAAAAGAGTGGAGGAATAACACGGTGTATTCGAATTCCGAATAAAACGAACCTGCTTTCAGAATAAAGGTGTTATATTGCTTATTGAAGGCCACTAGTAGAATGCCACAGTACCTTCAATTGACACTGCGAAAATAATAAAATGCACCAATAAATTCAACACTTTACCTTACAAAAGGCAATCTGTTACAAACTTAACGTCTAAACTATTTTTGAATCACTGAATCCAATTCTCCATCTTTTCACGCAAGTGAAACCATAGGTGAGAGTATTATACCTTGGCACACTTTTTAGATTTTTTATTTTATTTTTATATTATGGCGTTCACATTTTACCGCTGCAGTCTTTTCTTGAAATACAAAAATTTATCGAGAAATTAAGGTTTCTCCAAACGAAAGAAAATGTTCCAAAGTACAACATGTTCAAGTATCTAGAAGCAAATATTCTGTTGAAATTTAAAAGAGAACATTATTTCAGTAGTGTATTCAGTCGTCTATCTGTTACGTTATTAATCTAATTCGCAGCAGTGTTTATTAAGTGAAAACATATGAAGTAAAAGTATTATCAAAAACAAGTTACAAGTTAAATACATTTTAAAACTGAAGCTACTGGAAACTAACAGAAATTTCCATCTTCAAGACAGTCACAATTGTTAAGACACTAACGGAACTCAGTTAATTAGTAAATATCCGATGTTCCATGGAAAAAGACCTTCTGTTTCAACGTACTCAATGACGTACGATCAACGAAGTTTGACTTTACCATCTACATATCATATAAACTGATTTAAAAATATATAGAATATTTCTTGCCATATAACTCTGTATGTGAAGAATGAACAACATATTCCACATAGCTTGAGTAGGTCATACAGCGCTGAAGCGTGTAGAGCTCGAAATATTTACAAATGCCGCACAAAAAAATAACAAACTGTAGAAAGTGGCAGAAACTGTATAAAGCGGTCTCTTGTGCTCATTCCTTAATGTGATTCTGAAATCAGTCACTAGGCTGGAGTACCGATCGAGAAACGTTACGTGTTCCTAGGTGCACTGTCCTCTAGATAAAACATTCTCCCTTGCCTGATAAACAGAATGAACCGTCTAATGTGAGCAGAACATGGGTTGGGAGTAAAGCAAAGGAAGACCAAAGATATGATCAGTAGCAGGGAAGAGATTAGCGATAAACTTAAAACCAAAATCGAGGACCAGACAATAAATGAGGAAGAGGAATTCTGAAACATTGAAAGCAAAATAACAAATGGCGGGCGAAGCACGGAGAATATAAGGAACAAACTAGCAAAGGCAAACTGTGTATTCCTCACTAAAAGATGTCCGCAGCTGTCAAACATTTTGGCCTCGGTTAAGGGAAGAATTGTATGAGAGCAGACCACTATAAAGAAGCCAGTGTAGGTCTGTGCCGAAACTGCAAAAGCAGAGAATGGAAGCAGTTGAGATGTGGTACAGAAGGACGTTGGAAACGAAGTTGATGGTTAAGACAAGAAATGTCGGTAACAGTTAGTAGTAGATGAAGGGAGAGGATAATGAGACATGTGTCAGAACATCAATGAATAAGTTTTATAGTACCAGAGAGAGAGAAACAAGAGGATAAAGACTGTAGGAGATCAGAAAAATTTAAATTTTTGTTTAATTAATTGAAGTAATTGCGGTTTAATTGGATTTATGTGCTACTCTGTAAGTCGTTGGTGCATGACAGGAAGTTGTGGCAGACAATTATCAAATGTCTCAAGTCAAGAAAACGGTTCCGACAACACTTTAGATTAACAGCAAATGTGGCTGTTCTGGTATTATTATATTCGGGCACATAATTGGTCCAATAATGCTTCCGTGAACAGTGAGAGCACACAAAACTGGGCGACCATTCACAGAAGTAGGCACTGCAGATACACTCTGCTTTAAGACATACTTTACGTTAGCTGAAACATCTGTGTAAATAATATTTTCTCGAATATCAATGTCAGCAATATACGGAATTCCATGGCATCAGCGACAAACATTCTAAGACGAACGTCAGAACTAGAAGTTCATGTCCTCTTAAGAAACATTTTTATAATCAACTAGCGTTTAAACATTACCCACATGTGGAGGTACATCCAGCTCTGAAAACTAATATTTACACC
Source organism: Schistocerca gregaria (assembly GCF_023897955.1). Classification (NCBI taxonomy): domain Eukaryota; kingdom Metazoa; phylum Arthropoda; class Insecta; order Orthoptera; family Acrididae; genus Schistocerca; species Schistocerca gregaria. The sequence goes on along the minus strand of NC_064921.1, from coordinate 784,653,984 downwards.
TTATATATTTTTGTAAAAGACAAGAAAGCTTGATTTAAATATCTTTATTCCAGTTGCGAGTTTCGACAGAATTGTGCTGTCATATTCATATTGGCATTAAACTTAGGGTATACGTTCACATGCAAGTGTTCCCACCGGGGATCATTCTGTTTTATAAATGACAAACCACGTGGATTTTCTATTTTATTTGCACTCTATTCTCAGAATGTCTACGACGCATGTATGTAAAGATACACACAAGTGTAATTCCAGTCTGAAGATGACAGCACGATTCTGTCGAAAAAAGGATTGGAATAAAGGTATTGAAATAAAACTACCTTGCCCTTTATACAAACAGAAATAACTCCAACAACATGAGTAATTTATAAATTACACATTCGAGATAATCTGGTTTTGTTGAATTTATAATAAGTATCGAGAACACTTCGTCCAGAGCATTATTACGTGGATGGTGGATAGCAATGTGCGGCTGTTTGCTGATGATGCTGTAGTGTACAGGAAGGTGTCGTCGTTGAGTGACTGTAGGAGGATACAAGATGACTTGGACAGGATATGTGATTGGTGTAAAGAATGGCAGCTAACTCTAAATATAGATAAATGTAAATTAATGCAGATGAATAGGAAAAAGAATCCTGTAATATTTGAGTACTCCATTAGTAGTGTAGCACTTGACACAGTCACGTCATTTAAATATTTGGGCGTTGCATTGCAGGACGATATGAAATGGGACAAGCATGTAATGGCAGTTGTGGGGAAGGCGGATAGTCGTCTTCGGTTAATTGGTAGAATTTTGGGGAGATGTGGTTCATCTGTATAGGAGACCGCTTATTAAACACTAATACGACCTATTCTTGAGTACTGCTCGAGTGTTTGGGATCCCTATCAGGTCGGATTGAGGGAGGACATAGAAGCAATTCAGATGCGGGCTGCTAGATTTGTAACTGGTAGGTTTGATCATCACGCGAGTGTTACGAAAATGCTTCAGGAACTCGGGTGGGAGTCTCTAGAGGAAAGGAGGCGTTCTTTTCGTGAATCGCCACTGAGTAAATTTAGAGAACCAGCATTTGAGGCTGACTGCAGTACAATTTTACTACCACCAACTTACATTTCGCGGAAAGACCACATAGATAAGATAAGAGAGATTACGGCTCGTACAGAGGCACATAGGCAGTCATTTTTCCCTCGTTCTGTTTGTTTGGGAGTGGAACAGGGAGAGAAGATGCTAGTTGTGGTACGAGGTACCCTCCGCCACGCACCGTATGGTGGATTGCGGAGTAAATATGTAGATGTAGATGTAGATGACGTGCTTGATACTTTCATAACAATGGCCGTTATATTCAGTCGATTTTGGGAGATTTCTGTGTCAGACCGTAAAATGCATCGCCGATTTGGGCAAGCAGCTCTGCTCTGGAAGTAATTTGAATGAGATACTTCAAGCTCTTATTGTAGTGGTCTAACGGCTCGGAGGTTACAGTTTTGCAGGACGGCCACTTGTGACTGCTGTGGGATGTGATCACCAGAACTGCGGAGGGCAATAAGGTCAAGGCTGCTTACTCGACAATTATTTTCATTATAATTACCTTTCATGTAGCACTGCGATGAAAGTGGTCGAAACGCCGGTCGCAGCTGCTAAGCAGTAAGCGACGTGTGCCGAGTTAATGGAATGCTGCGCAGGTAGTGTCCACTGTCACGCGGGTTGCGTGTCAACGCAGCGGGGTTAGACGGCTGGACTGGCGGACAACGTTTGCGGCCTGAGGTGAACCCAGCACCCTCCGAGAGTGGCTTTTTTATCAGATGATGGCACTCACTGGGCGGCCTCGCCTCGGCGGATCCAGTTTTAAGCCTTCGACGACCAGGTCCAGCTGGCGTCTTGTACACTAGGGACCCGCCTACTTCGTGACACTGCTGAAGGTGAAACTTCCTGGCAGGTTAAAACTGTGTGCCGGACCGAGACTCGAACTCGGGACCTTTGCCTTTCGCGGGCAAGTTCTCTACCAACTGAGCTACCCAAGCACGACTCACGCCACGTCCTCACAGCTTTACCTCTGCCATTACCTCGCCTCCTACCTTCCAAACTTTGCAGAAGCTCTCCTGCGAACCTTGCAGAACTAGCACTCCTGAAAGAAAGGATATTGCGGAGACATGGCAATGGGTGTTTCTCTTCTGGAAACAGCTGAAGGTGTTTGTGGTAGCTTCGGCACTCATTCTTCCAGTGAGTGGCATGGCGACTCCACCGGTCGAATGCACGACACCACCTGAGTTGTCGGCATATATACTCACTCCAGCCACGCGTCCTGTAAGTGGTGTCCGTCATCTCGTCAACTGTGGAAACGCTCCACTCTGCTGAGGCAGGTAGGAGTCCAGTGAACCACTGAGCTGCAGAACGCCAAGAAGCATGTTGCTGCGCCAGTGCTGTTTCAATGCCAAGCTGCATAATTACATCGCTGGCTTGCCCGCATACTACTTGGAAGGTTGCATAGGCCTGCCTGAAGCTAATGCCACAACTTTTCCTCCCACCTTGGAAAAATTCGGTTCGTCAAATCCCAGGCTGCTGCTGAAAATTTCAACTACCGAAACAACACGGTACTAATGATCCTGCATTTTTCCTTCTGTCCCTGCAGAGCACACACTATCAAATGGCTATGTGCACTTTACGCACTGTCTGTTCTTCTTCCCTACACACTCCATCAAATGGTGTACAGTGAATGCTACTCCCAGTAGCCGGCCGCTGTGACCGAGCGGTTCTAGGCACTTCAGTCCGGGACAACGCTGCTGCTACCGTCGCAGGTTCGAATCCTGCCTCGGGCATGGATGTTTGTGATGTCCTTAGGTTAGTTAGGTTAAAGTAGTTCTAAGTCTAGGGGATTGATGACCTCAGATGTTAAGTCCCATAGTGCTTAGAGCCATTTGAGCCTTTTGCTACTCCCAGTATGTTCTGTTGCATCTGTCAAATCTTGTCGTCAATCCATTGGTTCTTCAGATAATGAACTGGGATATCTGGTGCGTGCTCTCTGCTTGCATTAGAAATAGGCCACACAAGCACCGATCAGGATTAAGAGAGTTCCCGAGGACAAAAAGTTCTATTACGATGACTCGGGTCTGTTATACACTGTGGTACTATTGAACATGATGCAAGAATTTTTCTGCGCTAAAGCGCCCGTTCTGCACAGTTAACATTTTCTCAGGGGAAACAAGTACAGTAGCATCAATAGACAGCGCTTAGGTACGTTATGACAGGTTTGGTTAAACCTGCAGAATGGATAGGAGCAGCTTCCTCTCTCCTATTCTTTAGTATGCCTTACAACTCTGTTTTTTGGACGTGAAGGGGTCTATAAGCCGAAAGCGTACGACTGTCTTCCAAGTATGGAGTTGTAACGTCACATTTACCGGTGAGGAGATCTCTACCACTTGGTGCAGACCTAAATAAGGTGAGTAAAATTTTACTGTTTTTATCTTCACAGTGTAAGGACTCATCCACATTGCCTTCAGCACTACATTGCATTATTTACTCTTGCCACTCTACAGCATTGGTCTTCGCTTTTTGTATTTTATGTCATTTTTCCGTAATTTTATCACCAAATTTTACACTGATGCACTGTTTACACCCACTCTGGGTTTCCGTGTATATAACAGTGATGGCATCTTCCATCCATACGGTACCTCGTAAGTCGATGATCCGATACTTTTGTGAAATTTTAAATTGTAAGGTGACATTATGAATAACGTATCCCAGTCATCATGAGTGTTAACACAGTAACTCACCATCTTCTCTGTCACATCCTTTGAACCGACTCACTTCTGCCAAAGTGCTTGCTCTTAATTTTACGAATTTGTAGCACAGAACGAAATGATTTGCCAGTTTCGACATGTTGGAAGTACCATGATCCATAATCAGTGTCTCTGGAGTACCAAAACTTAATAACCAATTATTAACCATGGTTTTTCACCTCTGTGTCGACTGCAGATTTGGAAAAGCTATCACTTCTATGAAGCGTAGTAAGCTATTGTTTAAACGTTAACATAATTATAATGATTTCCTGCAGACATCTTTCCAAAAGTATGTAAGTCGTCTAGAAAAATAACCTCAAACTGTTTATAGGCCTTAGGTAATCTCTGCAGCAAACACACTAATGACTTCATCCGGGTTCTTGTGCATATGGTAGTCAGTTCTTTACGTATTGTCGCACCTTCTGTTTACCTGTTCACCACCAATATTATTCGACTACCCTTCATTCTGTCGCTCTATGTCTCCGTAACCTGCTAATATATGATCATATTATAACTCTTTATTTCGCAATGTATTGGTACCAAAAATGAAGCCAGAGTCTCGACTGTTTACATAGCACTCCATTAAGAACAATTACTTGGGGCTGCATTATAAATAGCCTGTAGTCTTCATCAGCTGTTTGTGCTTTCTACCGATCTGCATAAGTGGAACCTACATCTAAATTCATGATACATTGTCTGTGTTTCCTGCTATTATCTGCCCGAGAGACACTAAAATGTGGGCAGTGCGTTTTTTCAGCCCAAGCAGCGTACGCCAGTACTAATACTACCCTGACAGGATCATAAATGCTGCCTTTGTGTAATACTGTAATGATACACCTAACTGGTGATAACCACTTTGCATGTCCACGGTAAGAATTATTTGCAATCCCTCAGATTATTCTAAATTCCTGTCGTATTAAGGATTAGGTAGGCATCTGTAACCACATGTTTGTGGATGAACTGATTTTTACAACAAAAGCAATGCTCTTTCTTTACATTTGCACTTTTGTTTGCAAAGATTACCACTGGTGCTCCTTTGAGACTGGTGCTTTCCTCAGTAATACCGTCTCCTGGGTTGATAAATTCATCCATAAGAAATTTTTCCATTAGTGGTTGCGGATGATGTGGTATACAACTCTGTTTACGGTAAACAGGCTGTTCATTTCCAGTTAGGATTCTGCGCTCTGACACTGGGGTCGCTGAAAAAGAGCCATGAGAAGTAAACTGATCCTCATATTCTAACAATAGCTGCTCTGTCACTATCTTCTCTGCTACTTCCAAGTCAGCTACCTTCTTTCTCAGCTGTTAAGCTGGTAGCTTACTTCAGCGTTGGGTGTAAATTTGCTCTGCCTCCATCTTCTTCATGCAAAATCTGCCAATTATCAGTTGGTAGTCATTTGGACATTTCCACGTCCACAGTCCCAGGACTATCTACGCTGAGGGGCTGGCTCTGAGCACTATGCGACTTAAGTTCTGAGGTCATCAGGCGCCTAGAACTTAGAACTAATTAAACCTAACTAACCTAAGGACATCACACACATCCATGCCCGAGGCAGGATTCGAACCTGCGACCGTAGCGGTCGCTCGGTTCCAGACTGTAGCGCCCAGAACCGCACGGCCACTCCGGCCGGCTACACTGAGGGGCACCACGTCTACACATACAGGACTCTTTATTCTAATTCATCATTTCCCTCTAGTGACTCTACTAAACGCAATACGTTTGCCAGTATATTTGTTTCTACAATTACCCAAATAGTTTTCCCCTAACTTGTGGTACATTATGCGACAAATTGATAGTGGCTTTGCACACCTTGTGCTTCCATGTTGAATCCGTTTGTGGGAAGGTCACGTTACAATGTGTCTTGGCAGCCAAAGGAACAGCTGAATTTTATTACACAGTACCTTAAAACAAAAACCATCTTCCTAATTGAATGTCAGTAAAAAGAGTCTAGATCTGGTTGTAGCTGAGACCATACACAAGGGCAGTTTCTTGACTGTATGAGCCACGCCGTTACGCTAACGTAGCCATTGAATTAAGTGTCCTAGACTGGGCAGCACTGATGTAGTTCAGAAACATGAGTATGTAGATGAAGTCCGTGGCTGAAGTACTTGCAAAAAATCGGCAGTTTGGACACGGTGTCTGAGGTGCTACGCTTCGACTCCTGTAGGCTGCCCTGCGGCGAATGAACTCAGATTGTGGAGCCGCATCCGTAGACGGCTCTTGGCCCAGGTAACCGTAGCTGTGAACTCTTGGTGTCGACTGACTGGCGAGCGGATGGCGACCCGCTTTACAGGGTACGGCGCTTGAATCCGAACAAACGAAACTTTTTTTAAAACCATTTTTATTAAAAACAAATGCAAATGAAATCTTTCAACAGTAACATTACTCGATGTAACCCCCTTCAACCCCGCAGTGATCGCCTACAATCTCGTCCTGAAGCGATCGCACGCGCTCTTTAAAACAGTGCTGTCCATATTCTCGAATGCTGCTTCGATAGCGGTGCGTAGGGATGTGACATTAGGGTGCCTCGTCTTATTGGTAACTACGCTCCGAACATAGTAGTCGAGGAATTTCAAATTCTGGCTATTCAGGGCCCAGAACTCCTTTGACCAGGACGTGTCAACGTTATCCGAGAGTCAGTTTTGGACTGAATGGTTCGTATGTTGTCCTCCTCTGCCATCCGACACGTTGTTCACTTGCTGACATTCAATACTAACGGCAATTTCCTCAGCGATTGCCCGTGGTCCTCCGAAATCAGCGCCTGGGCCTTTTCGATGACTGTCGCAGTTCGTGACACACGTTTCCTCGAATAAGGTTTCCTAGCTGAGATGGCGGAACCTTCCCCAGACGTCTCCGAAGCATTATACTTGGCCACAATATCGTAAACAGCTGATCTCGGATGCCCGAAGAATCGAACTATTTCATTGGGCGAGAGCGCAGCGCGGCGACTATCGATAATCACGCCTCTTTGGTTGTCATCTGCCCTTATCCGTAACATCTCGGCCTTTTTGAAGTTCTGACTGTTTACTAGGTGCCTTTGGCTTTCAAGACGCCAATCGCAACCTCCCGTGGAACTACGACATGGCGGGAAATTCAAATTGAAATTTGTCCGTATTTAAGCGACGCACCCTCCTCAACCGCCGGCGAAAGAATATCAGGAAATTGTGAAAATGTCAAGTGGGTCGCGGAGGCCAGGTAGTGCTGTCGAGAGCAGCGCTGTGTCCGGAGCATGTGGCGCCATCAAATACAGCAACAGCTGCTGCAGGCGTGACTTTCCGTATTTGAGCTGCAAGGCCCTCGGCCGACCGGCAATCCGGCGCACTTTGCTCTGTGGTTGGTGGGTGGATCGAAAGGCATCAGCCTCAATTATCACAAGAGTATGTTATCAAAAAGTGACTCTGAGCACTATGGGACTTAACATCGGAGGTCATCATCCCCTAGAACTTAGAAGTACTTAAACCTAACTAACCTAAGGACATCACACACATCCATGCCCGAGGCAGGATTCGAACCTGCGACCGTAGCAGTAGTGCGGTTCCGGACTGAAGCGCCTAGAACCGCTGCGGCGGTATGTTTTCAATGATCGATACGTCGCGAAATGGAAACCACAGTGAAAATCTAAAATGTTTTATTTGTAATATTTAAAGTCACCTTACAGCTACTTCTCTACACAGTCACCGCGCCAACTTTCCAGTACCTTCATCATAGAAGCTGTAACGTCCCCTTAGAAGAACTACTAAATTACTGTACTGATAAACCTCTTACATTATTTGATTTTCAAACAGCTGATCAAAACTGAACGTAGTCAGACATTTCGCTCTTTACCTACTCTGACTAAACTGACACAAAATATTTTTTTGCGCAACGCAATCTGACTTTCAACCATCCCTACAAAAGAATGCCCCTGACTAACATTAACCTATACCTTTCACAAATCACTTAGCTCACAAAAATCTTCGTTACTCGAACTACTGCAATACAGCGAGCGCCACTACTGCCAGCTAAATCAAAGATTCTAACTACTGAAGGCACTACCTACTGATAGGCATAGTTAGAAAATGAAAGATTTCGATAGAAAGAAACAATGTATTTACCGTAATAGTGTTCAAAAGTCATAATATATGTATCAGTTCATGACATCCAGTCTTACAAATTTACTGTCTCTGATGGACACACGTCCAGATCATCCACTCTCAAAACTCCGCCATCTCTCTCCCCACATCCATCACTGCTGGGGGCTCACCTCCAACTGCGCAACGCTACGCGTTGTTAACATCCAGCTGCCCAACACTACAATACCGAGTATTCTAACAACAATGCCAACCAGCCACAGACTGCACACAGCACAGCCAGTGATTTTCATACAGAGAGCTATGTGGCGTTACCAATATAAAACCTAAACAGCCTACTTAAAAAGGCACCCACCTGTACTTTTCGCCACTTCTCTATACTAGCCTACAGCTCGTTGTCTGTGCCAAAATGCTGTCCTCACAGCTAGCAGTTTGTGTGAGCAAGGAGGAGAAAGTCAGAGGGAATGAAGTGCGGACTGTACGGTGGATGATTAAACACTTCCAATCAAAAATCTCGATCCGGCACGTTGTTGGACCTATTGTGTGCGGCTGAGAATTGTCAAGAAGCGGGAAATGCAGCACGATTACGTTATGCGGGCTGCGTGAAATCAGATGGAACCGTTCAGAAGGCGCTTCATACTTGGCGAGAGACTTTATCGTTCTGTATAAGAAAAAAGAAATATTTGTTAAACACAGGTGAAGATCCTCACGAAAAACACTGAAGTAGAAAGGCGGTGGGGAGAACACTTCTCAGAATTACAGTTAGTCTCTCCCATGTGAGGTACCAGACAGAGTAGACAGCAAACTAGAGACCCTCCAATGAAGAAGAAACTCAACAAATAATTAAAAACCTAAAAAACAATAAAGCTTTCGGAGAAGATCAAATTAGCAGAAGAGCTAATAAAGAATGGAAGAACTGTACACGTTCAAATAATTGCAAAACTGCAAAGGAAGTTTGGTAGTATGAGAGATCACATGAAGACTGGAAAATGGCTGTAATATACCCTATACTAAAAACTAGCCTTTGGTATGTGATAATTATAAAGGGATTGAACGCCTTAATGAAAGCAATAAATTCTGTTTCAGTGTCTACTGAAGAGAATGATCCCAGTTGCAGAAGGAATTGTAGCGACTGTCAACTTCATTATCAGAAGGAACAAAAAGTTATATATCAGCTTTTTACGCTCATTTTCAGCGAGGTAATCGATATTGATTGGAAACATGACGTTGAATTCACATAGTTCTTGTTGACTGCAAAGAAAGCTAATAGCAACATACATAGGGGCACAATCACCATTTTTTTTTAAATTTTCAGTTTCCCCTAAAGTTAATATATCTAGTACGATGTGTTCAGAGGAAATATTTTTGTAGTGTAAAAATCCCCACAGGAATGTCAGTGTATTGTCAAGTCTGAACTCTTCATAGACAAGGAGACAGATTGCCACCAATATTTTTTTCAACTTAATTTTAGAAAAGATAGCCGATAACACCAAAAATTAAACCCTTCTGGAATAATACTGAGTAATACGAGCGTAACACGATGAATCGGCTTGCATACACGGACGACGGTATTCTAATATGTGGTAGAAAAGAGACCAGAGAAAAGAAGAATGGACCACGAAAGTCAGGGACAGAAGTGATTGGTGAAGAAATATAGAGAACGCATACTCTCTCCCAGGCCAAAGTTACGGTTAAGAAGAAGATGACAGCACCCAACATTACAAATGGCTATGCATTCCTTAACTATTCATGATACGTTGTGTATGCCTTCTGTCTCCCAGCGTAGGTAAATGTACGTTATGTAAAAGCTGCTCTCTGATCAACATCTGCTTTATGGCCGTAAAAAGTTTGTCTACAAACGCTAACACGTCTTCTCCTGGCTCGCTAAAAAAAAGGCGGTACTAGGGTCTAGGGTGAGTACCGAAATACTCGACAAAGATTGATGCCTCGTAATTCCTTACTTTTCTTATGAGCTTACACTCTGGATCGAGGCTCAGTGTTTTAAAACTGACTACTTCCTACAGAACTATGCAGCTCGCTGAATACTAGGAGAAGTGTTGAATAAGTAATGCAAAACTTTTTTCTCAGCCGATGTTAGTTGTACGCACGATGGCTACACATCATGTTATTCCCTGCTATTTTGGCTTCAGAACTCTCTTTTTGTTCACACTAGTGCAGTGCGACGGACTTACGCCACATTAATGTGAAGATCTGTGGGCCAGCCTACGGGTCGACATCGGAGCTAAGGCCTCGCTGCATCATCTGTAACCTTGCTCCGTTCGCACGCTGACATTTGTTGATGGCCTAGCACTGAAATATGCAGCAACTAGGGACTTGGAGAGGAAATGCATATGAAAGGAACCATGGCAAAGACACCAAGAGAGTTGTATCAAGATCGATGAACATCAGTGCCTTAACGCATCCGTACACAATTGTGCCGGCTGTTAATAAAGACAGTAAATTACCCGGCACACTCTTCTACGACTTACAGTCTGTTTAAACTTTGCCCATAATTCATCTGCGTTCATCGTACTCAACAGCGCTGTGGTTGCCTCCATTGTGGAGGGACCAGTGAAGAGGAGAAATAAGTCGCCCTCAAAACAGCGCTACAACACGAAGACCACGCTCCTCCTTTGGCTGTCTTGAGTCAACCACGAGACTTTAGATGGTTGTTAGCAGCCCACTTAGACAATGAAGTGATATCGTTTAGGTCCAGTACCTAGATGAATTATGGGCAAAATTTAAACAGATTGTAAGTCGTACTCTGGAGAAGCATGTACCGAGTAAGTCAAGTGGAGCTGCAAAACCGAACAAACAGGAACAAGCCACCGCTGTATGTCATCGACGTGCAAGCGGCAGGCGATATATTGTCACAATGTGGAAGCTCCTAGGCTTCCCCATCGGTGTGGGAGCTCCTCCCACTGGCCACAACACTAAGCCGTCGAGTGCCCTGTACTCTGCTGCGCTCGCTGCCTGACTCTCTACCACGACGTCTCTGTCAAAAGACTCAACGCCAAGATCGAGATCACTGCAGTTCGACCTCTTGTCGTACAGCTCAGGACTGTTTCAAGGATGCTCGATACAATTTACGGGATGCGCATGATAGTGGCCTATTATATTATGCACATCAAACTGCGTGCGAAATAGAGTACAATGATTTCAAGGGAAACAGTGGATGGTTCCATACCCTCAAACAGTGCTACGGAGCTGGAAGACATAAGACAATGGAATTTTAAACAAAGCATCAACTTGACGATGCACAGCAAACTGCGGAATAGGCCCGAAAATAATTGGATGAGGTAAAAGTACTTATCCCAGCGTTTTTACGAAATTTGATTTCAACTCCGACAAATAGGGATTTAAGAGGAAATTCATATGATAGGAACCCTGGAAAAGGTACCCAGAGAGTTGTATCAAAATCAATGAACATTAGTGCCTTATCGCATTAGTATTCAGTTATGCCGACTGTTAATCTGGATAGTAAATGTGCTAGTAAGTTATTTATTGTGCTGTGAGAAGATGTAGGTGCTCTTCCCCATACGATTCTTTCTCATACAGGTGATCTTGCAAGGGCACTATGGAATATTTACGTCACAGCAAGCAAGAGTGGGAAATTGGGAGAAAGAGAACAATAAATGTGGTATGAGCACTGCTTTTGGCCAATAGCAAGTCAAGATAACTTGCTTTTGTTCGGCTACTGGTCTGCATATAAAAGTAAAACCCCCTTAGAGCAAACTATCCTTCCTGGATAGAAAGTGACACTACAGCTCATACCACTGTCCTAATTCAGTCTCTCTATGATTGTCTTTTCCGTGTCTATAAAACTACTCCTTAAAGGATAGCCAGTATCATGATAAGCTCCACAACAGATTGTTTCGCATTCGGGTGCATGCCAATACATTCCATCATTTATCATCACCCAGTTACACCATGCGATTCAATACGCATTCTTTAAGAGTGGATACCTACCTGAACGTCCGCTTGCTTAGCTGGGTGTAACGTGCTCGCCTCCCGTGCAAACGGGCCCGGGTTCGATTTCCGGTCGGCTGGGGATTTTCTCCGCTCAAGGACTGGGTGTTGTGTTGTCCTCATCATCATTTCATCCTCATCACCGGCGTGCAAGTCGCCCAATGTGGCGTCGACTGAAATAAGACTCCCACCTGGAGGCCGAACTTGCCCGGAAGGGGCCTCCCGACCAACGATGCCATGTGTTCATTTCCATTTACCTACCTGAACGTCCAGCACGGTTTCTAATATCGAAGGAATTCACCTTCGATCTTGATGTTGATAACCTTTAGGTCACTGTGGCGGTCCATGTTTAATTCGGTGATCGTGGCGCAAGTTGATGGTTTGTTTTGTACGTTTCTTGAGTGCCGACTACATCTATTTTGTGTTTAATAAGCACATCCCATAGACTGTTGACCTCTGCATGTCCCGCACATCCAATTTCTGTCGGTCTCCCGATGTACGTGACAATTGGCAGTCATACACACATCAAAAAATGATTTGCATCACCCCGGTTCCCAGAACCTCTGAAGATAGACGTTCAAAGATGTCACTAAACCCGCCCAAAGATGTTAACAACCATGCATGAGCAGCGCCTATTAGACAGAGAGGGACCCGACAGCCGATCAGTTCCAGTCATTCTATCAGGAAAGAGGTACACGACTCGTGTTGTCTGTACTTCAACCACGCCTAGACGGTCAATACAGAGATTCAATCTCGTCCGCATGTTACTTTTTGCCAGGAAGGGCTCTCAACAAGGGAAGTGTCCAAGCACCTCGATGTGAACCAAAACGATGTTGTTCGGACATGGAGGAGATACAGAGAAACATGAACTGTCGATGACATGCCTAACTCAGGCTGTCCAAGAACTACTACTGCAGTGAATGACAGCTACCTACGGATTATGGCTCGGAGGAACCCTGACAGCAACATCACCATGTTGAACAATACTTTTCGTGCAGCCACAGGACGTCGTGTTACTACTCAAGCTGTGCGTAATAGGCTGCATGATGCGCAACTTCAGACGTCCGTCTCGGGGTCCATATAAGCAACCATGACACCATGCATGGCGGTACAGACGGGCCCAACAACATGCCGAATGGACCGCTCAGAACTGGCATCACGTTCTCTTCACCGATAAGTCTCGCATATGCCTTCAACCAGACAATCATCTGAGACATGAACCCTATCGAACACGCTTGGGATAGATTGAAAAGGGCCGCTTAAGGGCGACGTGACCCACCAACCACTCTGAGGGGTCTACGCTGAATCGCCATTGAGGAGTGGAACAATCTGAACCAACAGTGCGTTGATGAAGTTGTGGATAATATGCGACGACGAAATCAGGTATGCATAAGTGCAAGAGGACGTGCTACTGGGTATTAGAGGTTCCGGTGTGTACAGCAATCTGGACCACCACCTCTGAAGGTCTCGGTATATGGTGGTACAACATGCAATGTATGGTATTCGTGAGCAATAAAAATGGCTGAAATGATGTTTATTTTGATCTTTATCCAAGTTTCCTGTACATGTTCCTGACCTCTCGGAACCGAGGTGATGCAAAAGTTTTTTTGATGTGTGTATTTTTCCCGTCGTGATTGTTAGCACAACACTTCCAAATGAGCCTTACTGAAGATCGAACTTGTGATCTCGCACTCACGGAGTTCCTTGTAAGTGGTCTAAGCCTGTCAGTATAAAATCAACTGCTGTGCATCCACGCATCCACACTTCAACACTTGACCTGTTGCCCAGAAGAAAATAACTACTAACAGCTTGCTCTTGCCACACGTACTTGGACTACTAAGCAACATAAAAACATATTAGTCCTAACAGCAACCATTATTATTCTACAAACAAGTAAATATCGATGTAATGTTGGTCAGTACCCTGTTCTCAGTTACCATCAAAAATATCTGCACATTCGCAGAAAAATACCAGAAGGAAAACGGAAAACGTAAAGAAGTATACATAGCCTATATCGTAGTGCTATTAAAATAGTAATGCATTCTATTGTTTGAAATAAATTATAAGTACTCACTAAGAATTGTGCCAGAAAATTTTCAAATTCGAAATTTGGAAACATGCTACGTAGCGGAACATAATGTTATTCGCTACGTAAATTTAGCGTCCACAATGCTTGACTGAGTAAATACAAATAGTTATTTCCTGGATTCGTAGAAATTTTACAAGCTTAGGGAGAATATTACAGTTAAATATTTGTTTTATTTAAAGTCTCTGCTATTAAATGCAACAATTGCGGAAGGAAAGAATAAAACATGACTACAATAACTTCAGTGCACGCTACTGAAAGTGTCAGTTACATCGCTATACGTTAATTGTTACTTGATATCAATTTCAACGTTACATGCCGGTATGAGGGTCTAAAGTTTTCTAACGCTTGGTTCAAGAATCATGAAAGAAGGTTGTATGGACGAGGCCTCGAAACACTGGAAGGTTTAAGATAGATTATATAATGGTAAGACAGGGATTTAGGAACCACGTTATAAATTTTAAGATATTTCGAGGGCAGATGTGGCCTCTGACCACAATCTACTGGTTATGAACTGTAGGTTAAAACTGAAGAAACTGCAAAAAGGTGGAAATTTAGGAGATGGGACCTGGATAAACTGACTAATCCAGAGGTTGTACAGAGTTTCAGGGAGAGCATAAGGGAACAGTTGACAGGATTGGGGGAAAGAAATACAGTAGAAGAAGAATGGGTAGCTTTGAGAGATGAAACAGTGAAGCCAGCAGAGGATCAAGTAGGCAAAAAATGAGGGCTACTAGAACTCCTTGGGTAACAGAAGAAATATTGAATTTAAATGATGAAAGGATAAAATATAAAAGTGCATTAAATGAAGCGGGCAAAATGAATACAAACGTCTCAAAAATGAGATCGACAGGAAGGGCAGAATAGCTAAGCAGGGATGGCTAGAGGACAAATGTAAGGATGCAGAGGCATATCTCACTAGGGGCAAAATATATACTGCCTACAGAAAAATTAAAGAGACCTTCGGCGAAAACAGAATCAGTTGCATGAATATCAGAGCTCAGATTGAAACCCAGTTCTAAGCAAGGAAGGGAAAGCAGAAAGGTGGAAGGAGTATATAGAGGGTCTATACGAGGGCGAAGTACTTGAGGACAATATTATGGAAATGGAAGAGGACATCGATGACATGGGAAATATAAAACTGCGTTATGAGTTTGACAGAGCACTGAAAGACCTAAGTCGAAACAAGGAACCTGGAGTAGACAAAGTTCCGTTAGAACTACTGATAGCCTTCGGAGAGACAACCATCTGGTGAGCAAGACGTATGAGACAGGCGAAATACCCTCAGACTTCAAGAAGAATATAATAATTTCAATTCCAAAGAAAGCAGGTGTTGACAGATGTGAAAATTACCGAACTACCAGTTTTACAGACAAATGGAAAAACTGGTAGAAGCGACCTCGGAGAATATCAGTTTGGATTCCGTAGAAATGTTGGAACACGTGAGGCAATACTGACCCTACGATTTGCCTTAGAAGATGCATTACGGAAAGGCAAACCTACGTTTGTAGCATTTGTAGACTTCGAGAAAGCTTTTGACAATGTTGACTGGAATACTCGCTTTCAAACTCTGAAGGTGGCAGGGGTAAAATAAGGGAGCGAAAGGCTATATACAACTGGTACAGAAACCAGTTACAAGAGTCGAGGGGTTTGAAAGGGAAGCAATGATTGGGAAGGGAGTGAGACAGGGTTGTAGCCTATGATATTCAATCTGTATATTGAACAAGCAGTAAAGGAAACAAAAAAAATTCGGAATAAGATTTTAAATCCATGGAGAAGAAATAAAAACTTTGAGCTTTGCCGATGACATTGCAATTCTGTCAGAGACAGTAAAGAACCTGGGAGAGCAGATGAACGGAATTGCCAGTGTGTTGAAAGGAGGATATAAGATGAACATCAACAAAAGCAAAACGAGGATAATCGAATGTAGTCGAATTAAAACGGGTTATGCTGAGGGAATTAGATTAGGAAATGAGACACTTAAAGTAGTAAAGGAGTTTTGCTATTTAGGAAGTAAAATAACTGATGATGGTCGAAGTAGAGAGGATATAAAATGTAGACTGGCAATGGCAAGGAAAGCGTTTCTAAAGAAGAGAAATTTGTTAACATCAAGTATAGATTTAGGTGTCAAGATGTCGTTTCTGAAAGTATTTTAAGGAGTGTAGCCATGTATTGAAGTGAAACATGGACGATAAATAGTTTAGACAAGGAGAGAATAGAAGCTTTCGAAATGTGGTGCTACAGAAGAATGCTGAAAATTAGATGGGTAAATCACATAACTAATAAAGTGGTACTGAGTAGAATTGGGGAGAAGAGAGATTTGTGGGACGGCTTGGCTAGAAGAACGGATCGGTTGGTAGGACATGTTCTGAGGCGTCAAGGGATCACCAATTTAATATTGTAGGGCAGCGTGGAGGGTAAAAATCGTAGAGGGAGCCCAAGAGATGAATACACTAAGCAGATTCAGAAGGATGTAGGTTGCAGTAGGTACTGGGAGATGAAGCAGCTTGCACAGGGTAGAGTAGCATGGAGAGCAGCATCAAACCAGTCGCTGGACTGAAGACTACAACAACAACAACAACAACAATGGTACGTCAATTCAAATTTTCCGTTACCTTTTTCTGCTTCCCTAAATCACTTTTCGTACGTAATTCTGACATTCTTTGTTTGAGACCATATTCTTCGTGTGGCGTCATCTTGTCCACACCTGGCTTGAGCAGTGGTTTTTGTGTAACGAATGATTGTCAGTTATACAGGAAATGAAACAGCTCAGTTTAATTCGCAAAATATTACTAATAAGTAATCCGTTCTTTTGCTTGTACAATTCGCAGGCTGTGAAAGGTAAGTTTTGTCGCTGATTTCAGATTTCTATGTTACTGTTACAGATTTTTTAAATGTATGTGTGTACATGTCTGCACGAAATAACTTGGACAAAGCATGGTATTAAAGCCATTAGCAGTTGTTAGTAGTACCGGTACACTGAGGTTCCTCTTTCGAACTACGTCATTCTGCAATTGCTCTGTAGAGGTATTAACAATGTTGTGATTACAAGCCTGGGAAACGTACCTTTGCGCTGTTTTTTGCCTTAAGTTGACAACATGTGAACGTTGTAATTTTGGTTGCATTTTACGACTGATTTTCATACTGGTCGTTGTTCTATTGTACAACCTATGCCTGCCAATCATCACTCGTGGTGTTTTTTTTATTGTAAATGTGACCAACTGTAATAGTCTGCGTTACAAGACTGGTTATTGGGTAACTACTTACCTCAGTAGACTAGTTCTTAACACAGCAGGCCACTTATATATTCATATGTTGTCATCAGGTCTCAAGACTGCGAGGAGTGAAAGGACAAGTCCATAGAGGATTCGCAACAACATACTTTACACATCACAATGTAATAGGATAATAGCACGGCACACTGACACACTGAAGAGCCAGAGAAACTGGTATAGGCATGCGTATTCAAATAAAGAGATATGTAAACAAGCAGAACATGGCGCTGCGGTCGGCAACGCCTATGTAAGACAACAAGTGTATGGCGCAATTGTTGGACCGGTTAGGTGCTGCTAAAGTCGAAGGTTATCTAGATTTAAACAACTTTGAACGTGGTATTACAGTTGGCGCACGAGCCGTGGGACACAGCGTCGCCGAGGTAGCGATGCAGTGGGGGTTTTCCCATACGACCAATTCAGGAATGTAACATGAATATCAGGAATCCGGTAAAACATCAAATCTATCACATCGCTCCAACCGGAAACAGATCCTGAAAGAACGGGTCCAGCAACGACTGAAGAGAATCGTTCAATGTGTCAGTGCAACACTTACGCACATTGCTGCAGATTTCAATGTTGGGCCATCAACAAGTGTCAGCATGCGAACCATTCAACGAAACTTTATGGATGTGGGCTTTCGAGCCGAAGGCCCACTCGTGTACCCTTGATTGCTCCACGATACTAAACTTTGTGCTTCGCCCATCAACACCGACACTGACACTGTAGACGACTGGAAACACGTTGCCTGGTCGGACGAGTCTCGTTTCCAATTCTATCGAGAGGGTGGACGTGTACGGGTATGGTGACAACCTCATGAATCCATGGACCTACTTGTCAGCAGTGGACTGTTAAGTTTGTCACGGATCTGTAATGATGTGGTTCGTGTGAAGTTAGAGAGATATTGGACGCTTCGTTCGTCTAGATACGACTCTGACAGGTGACACGATGTAAGCATCCTGTCTGGTCACCTGCATTCATTCATGTCCATTGTGGATTCTGACGGACTTCTGCAATTCCCGCAAGACAATGCGACACCCCCACAGGTCCAGAACTGCTACAGAGTGGCTCTAGGAACACTCTCCTGAGTTTAAACACTTCCACTGCCCACCAGACTCCCCGGACGTCAACATTATTGAGCATATCCGTGATGCATGGCACCCACTCGTACTGTTACGGATTTATGGGCAGCGCTGCAGGGTTCATGGTGTCAATTGCCTCCAGCTCTGTTTCAGACATTTGTCGTGTTGCAGCACTTCCGCGTTCTCCCGGCAGACCTACACGACATTAGGCATGTGTATCAGTTTCTTTGGCTCTGTAATGTATCAGCATAGATATTCAGACTACAATAACCTGTTCTTAGCCGGTTAACTTTATTTAAATAAAATGTAACAATGAAATGAAAAACTAAAACAGACAGTATATTGAATTCATAGACTGGAGTCGGCCGCAGTGACGAGCGGCTCTAGGCGCTTCAGTCTGGAACCGCGCGACCGCTGCGGTCGCAGGTTCGAATCCTGCCTCGGGCAGTGTGTGATGACCTTAGGTTAGTTAGGTTTAAGTAGATCTAATGACCATAGATGTTAAGTCCCAGAGCCATTTGAACCATCATAGACTGGAGCCACCGGCGATTAGTCCGTGAAATATAACACACTCAGTAGTTAAAAACGCGAATTCTTAAGAAAAAATTGAATGTTTGTGTAAGAATGTCTCAATGTAAAACAAAACAATCTTAGACATGGCTAGTGAAATTATATGTCGACTGAATTTGAACTTCATATTAAAGTATCGCAATTCTATAAAAAATTAATCATCACAAGGATGCAACCAATTCCTTGTCAAGGGGACTTCAAGCCATTTTACGCCATTTAAACAAACTCAATTTAGAGAAAAATAGAAAATACAAATCCTTCAAACAGCAATTTTAGTTGTCTATTCTGCAGCCTGATGGACCCAGTAGAATCAATACCCTCTACTTCCTCTTTCTTAAAACAACATGATATAGAACTTAAAAACTTTTTTATAAGACAGCACTTTTTCTTCAACATTGTGTTGTTGCACTACGTCACCCATGAGAGAGCGTTTGCCTCGATGAATGCGCCCGACGGTGGCAGCACCTAAGGCAGCCTCGGACACGACACAAACAGCTTGCACTCGACAACATATAGAGAAACCAACACATTCATAGCCAAGCGTTGTGACTCTTGTGAATCCGTGAGCCTCTTACGCAGCACTAATTTAAGATAGCAAACACTGAAGTAGCCTACCACAGGAATCAATTATTTCGATAAATACCACATACCCCCTATTGTGGCTCATATAACCCAGCTTTCAGACAGGGAGGTGAAAATTAATTATGACTAATCGAGTTTGAGATTTCCTCTTTAGATAACCATAGTACAAACTGACAGCATATTATTAATTAATTAAGCAACACAAGTTATAGAAGTAGTGGGCTGCTAAGAGGTTTAACTAACCTTTGTAACACTGACTACCAGTAACGTTCAGCAAAAAGATTTTAAATTTACAGTGTTTATAATAATACTTTCCAGAGAGTTTAAGGATCAGTAACAGAACTACAGGTGCTTGGCGTTTTCCACTGGCATTCCACTAAAACACTTTAAATGGTACGTGCTTGGTGCAATCACAGAAACTCATTTTTAAGGCACAGCTGTTAACGCAGTCCACATGAACATTTACAACAAACTGACTGAAACATGAATAGCAGTATGGAAGGAGCAGATATCGGCCACAGCCGAACCAAAAAGCAAAGTAGTGCAGTCACAAAACGGTACGGTTTCCAACAGAAAAATAACCAACAACAACTTGATATTTAGACGCGCATAAGTTAAAACCCTTTACCCGCTAGAAACGAAGCCGTCGTTAAAAGCAGCGAGAGGGTTGAAAATACTGCGCAATGATTCAGGACAGGCGACGGGCAGCAACGTCCTCCACTGAGGATACTGCTAGCCTCAGTTCCGCTATGCCAACGTGGCCTTGCCTTGCCGCACCGACCCACTAAGATGCACCGCTCCTCTGCATAACGTCGAACCGACAGCGGCCCGGCGCTGCTCCAGGGCTGACTGCCCACTGCGGTCTCTGTATCGGCACCACGCTCAGTATACGACAGTTCTGCCCTCTGCCAGACGAGCTCCTAACTCCCTCCAACCTCGCTGGAAACCTACCTGCTTTGAGTCGTTGCGCGGACGCCTAAATAGGCGATCGCGACCAATTGTAGCGCGAACACGAGCAAGAGCCGACATACTGTTTTCGAGGTATGTTATGGCTTAATACTGTTACTGAGAAAGAACAAAGGCTACTTTAGAACGTGTGTAGTACGAAACATTTATTGATTTGAAAAATATTACGCAAATGGTGGAAATATATTTACTCTCTGAAAAAGATATTTAATCTTTGACTTTGAAACTTTATCATATTTGTGGAACTGCTTGATATGTTCTACATAACACGATTCAACGCAGTCAATAAAATTTTTATTCAATCCTCAACGTATTTAGTCCATACTTCCATACTATTATTGTAATTGCCAAAGTAATTCTGCCTGTTTCGTTTTCAGGGCTAAGGCACACCACTATAAGATTTTGAGAATTTTGGTACACAACTTCTAAAACCGCATTCTTCTTTGAAATTTGAAATATTTATTAAGGAACAATAGTCTGCAAGCGAAAAGAAACATGATAATGAAGGACAATATTGTTTCTGATATTTTAATTCAAGGAAACATGTCAACAGTAGGTACATATCTGTACAGTAGAATGCCATGTCATTGATGGATATTTTCATGAAATTTCCATTTCGTTCCGTCATAGTGTAAAATATTCTGTATCATTAGTGCATTATTCAATAGCCATACTTTAAATGATCTCAGTATTTTGTTGGACCTTCCAGTTCTCTAATGGTACCAATGTTAATTTCACGGTTCCACACTTTGAAGATCAGCTTCAACAAACCAGACTTCTTCTTCTGGACCCCTTTGCCAACCAGTTGCCACAAATTCTCAACTGCATTAAAATCTTGTGAATTTCTAGGCCACGGAAGTTCTCCGATACCCAATTCAGCAAGAACAGAACGAATCTGAACTGATTAATGTGGATGATGTGTAACAGCATAAACTTTTAATTGTATTAAAAAGATAAAATAACCAAAACTCTTTTTTGAGTGTGGAATGGAGCCGGATCCCGTTGGAAAATCCACTGCAGGCCTACATGTTTCAAACGGTTCAAATGGCTCTGAGCACTATGGGACTTAACATCTATGGTCATCAGTCCCCTAGAACTTAGAACTACTTACACCTAACTAACCTAAGGACACCACACACATCCATGCCCAAGGCAGTATTCGAACCTGCGACCGTAGCAGTCGCGCGGTTCCGGACTGAGCGCCTAGAACCGCGAGACCACCGAGGCCGGCGCAGGCATACATGCAGGAAAGCGTCACGTGCAGTGAACATCAGAGGGTCCTGAATCACAGCTTCCTATTCGTCACTGTTCATTATTCCCTGCACAAAGTGCAGCGTTTCAACACCTCGGTATGTCATGGCTCCCACAACATTACCGATGGAGTGTGTTTCACGCTTCGCACACGGCAGTTAGAACCCATCCTTTCATTGCGTTCACATCAGACGAGCTAGGTCTGTCGCTCATGATGGAAAATAGGCTTTCGTATGAAAATATCACAGTTCTCCACTGCTCTTTTCTCCCGTTTACGTGCAGTCTGGCTCCTATCAGCCTCTCTTTCCTCACTGCAGCAGTTACAAACGGCTTATTTTTGGCAATTCTAGCCTTCATTCCAATTGTACAGAGAACAACTGATGAGCTCATGCTTTTACCAGTTCAATTGACGTGGCATTCTTGTTTTTCCGGCTTAGTGGACGAAGTTTTCTGTCCTTCCACTTGCGAAGAAATGCGTGGACGCCCGCTTCGTGGTAAATTTTCCATATTTCCTTTGTCCATCAGCTTCTGCAGATTTCGACTTACAGCTGACCTCGAACAGTGTAATGTCTTCACAATTTCAATGTTTCTTAGGCCTTCGTTGTGTAAAACTTCGTTGCACTTTTTCTTTCAAGGGTTTAATTCATACATCTTCACCATAACGGTAAATGTACATGCAATGACAGTAGGAAGAAAATCTTAAAAATCCAGCAGTATTTTCAGACTATGTTAGCGGAAGCCAAACCTCAGTTAACATAGAGCACTTTCTGCGGTAAAAATCGGAAATATGAGAACAAATTATTTCTAGGCATCGTCGCAAGGCAACAATAAAGAAAACCATTTGTATTTCTGCATGAAGATTGAAGATTTTAATTAACAAAAGAACGTTATTGCAATCACGGGCATGCAATGCTTTACTACAATACTGTATGTCACATTTTATCTGAATCAGCAATAAATCCTTCTCTGTAAGTACTAAAACTGTATTCATATTTGAATATGTTACGTTATTTCACTGACAATTACCGTTTCTTGAAAAGCAACCATTATTTTTTGCATTTCCCTCTACTTCTACGACAGGTTATTGTCTCCGTAAGTTATTTTAATGACACGCCTTTTCAGACATATACTTACGGGCCGTGTTCAATATTAATACGGTTAGATCGGGAAAGGGTAAACAAAACTATCTGCAGAGAGAGTTAACGAAATTTGTGCATGTCATTGTAATATTCCGGGGCATGGTGCTGCCAGCAGTTGCCTGACTCGTCTTGCGTGACAGATCTTTTCAGCCCTGCTGTGGAAACTTCTAGATGCTGCTTCTGCGCCTGTATAGCCGAAACATCATACCAATCACAGCAGTCAGTAGTTTTTACATTTGATGACGATGGACGACACACCTGCTAAAAGCTCGATTATATTATAGGAAATGACCGGATCTCTATACTGAGAAGATTATGTTTAGAAAAAAATTTCATTTTTCTGCTTGTCTTAATTCAGAATGGAATGAATTATATTCTATAAATCAATTAACTCATTATCTCACATAAACCAAAATGTTGATCTTGCGACTCAGAACAGCTTCTTAGAAAATTCACGTTTTTACGCGATTAACGACATCTCGCGAGATAATAACAAAACTGAAGACGACTTTCACAATGTCTCATCACAGGGAACTACACTGCAGAGCCAAAGAAACTGGTACACCTGCCTGATATAGTGTAGAGACCCTGCAAACACGCAGATGTGCCGCAACACGACGTCGCATAGACTCATCTAATGTCTGAAGTAGTGCTGGAGGAAACTGACACCTTGAATCCTGCAGCGCTGCCCATAAATCAGAGGTGGTGGAGATCTCGTCTAAACAGCACGTTGCAAGGTATCCCACATATGCTCAAAAATGTTCACGTCTGGGGAGGTTGGAGGCCAGCGGAAGCGTTTAAACTCAGAAGAGTGTTCCTGGAGCCACTCCGTAGCAATTCTAGACGTGTGGGGTGTCGCACTGTCGTGTTGGAATTTCCCAAGACCGTCGAAATGTGCAATGGACATGAATGGATGCAGGTGATCAGACAGGAGCATACGTGCGTGATACCTGTCAGAGTCGTATTTAGCCGTATCACGGATCCAATGTCTCTCTAACTTCACACAGCCCACGCCATTACAGAGGCTCCACCAGCTTGACCAGTCCGCTGCTGTCATGCAGGGTCCATGGATTCATGAGGTCGTCTCCATACTCGTACACGTCCATACGCTCGATACAATTTGAAAGGAGACACGTCCGACCAGGCAACATGTTGTCAGTCATTAACAGTCCAATGTCGGTGTTGATGTGCCTAGGCGAGGCGTAAATCTTCATGTCGTGTAGTCATCAAGGGTATACAAGTGGGCCTTCGTCTCCGAAAGCCCGTATCGATGATGTTTCGTTGAATGGTTCGCACTCTGATACCTGTTGATGCCTCAGCATTGAAATCTGCAGCAATTTGCGGAAGGGTTACAAGTCTACAACGTTGAACGATTCTCTTCAGTCATCGTTGGTCCCGTTCTTGCACGATCTGTTTCCGGCAGCAGCGATGTCGGAGATTTGATGTTTTACAGGATTCCTGATATTCACGGTACACTAGTGAAATGGTCGTACGTGAAAATCCCTACTTCATCGCTACCTGGGAGATACTGTGTCCCATGGCCGGAGCGCCAGCTATAACTCCACGTTCAAACTGACTTAAAGCTTGTTAACCTGCCATTTTAGCAGCAGAAACCGGAATAACAACTGCGCCAGACAGTTGTAGTCTTATATAAGCGTTGCCGACAGCAGGGACGTATTCTGCCTGTTCACATATCTCTGTATTTGAATATGCGTGCCTATGCCAGTTTCTTTGGCGCTTCACTGTAGTTGTTCTTCATGTTTTGGCTAGTACAACATAGTAGTAATAGTGGAGGCACATTTCTCACTGTGCTGATGTGTTCCAAACCCGTACTAAGACTAATTTACTTTTTGCGGTATTACTGATAATTCACATAAAGAAGAATCATATTTTCAAAGATGGATTATACTTACAACACAAGCACATGGAATTTCAAGAAGGTCATTGCCAGTATCAAAATAATTTTCCTTTTCTCCTGAAATAAACTGCATAGCTCTAGGTGTGTGTGTGTGTGTGTGTGTGTGTGTGTGTGTGTGTGTGTGTGTGTGTATGTGTGTGTGTGTGTGTGTGTGTGTGTGTGTGTGTGTTAGTGTGGGTGGGTGGGGTGGGTGGGTGGGTGGGTTGGTGTGTTTGCGAGCGTACTTGTGAGTACATGTACAGTATCGTGTTATAAGCTGCCTAAAACAATTACGTGTGATGCTATCGATGGCTACGACAGTAGGTGACTTAACGTTTTCAACACATTTTTGTGGCACAGATATTTTGAACATGCGTTTCTCCGATTCGCCGCTTTATAACGTTGCGTAAATTCCATTGTCTTTCTTCGAGGCAACTGTTTGACACCTGCAGGTGCTTGCTGCCGCTTACTGTCAGCAAGCAGCTGTTGGCGGTGGGCAAACAGCAGAGGCAGCGATAAGTTACTTAGGGAAAATAACGCTGAAACTAACACAAATCGATACGGCGGCGTACGCGAGAGCCGTATATTCAGCATACCCACCGGAAAAACCTGTTGCGTGACAGGCTGCGTATCTTGTACTCAGATGGACGACTATATGATTTTTCTTACCTTCTTTTCCAGGTTCCGAGACGTCACGATGCAGACTAGTAGACTGCTCCAACTTCAGGGCCATACACTACTATGAGGAGCTGGGTTGCGAACGCAGTGACGATTCCGACAACTGCTGTCCAACGCGCTTCGACTGCAGTGAGTACCATGTAATGAACTGGGATCTCATAATTGCGGCGCTATCCCCGTAGCAACGAAAGACTTAAAGGAAGGTTGCAGTTTAACGTAGAGGTCGTGGTCTCTGTCATAAGAAACTGAACACTAACTAGGTGGGAGCATGGTGAGAATTAATCTTAGGATCGTAGTACAGTTCATCCTAACTTCCCGCTATAGCCATTCGGAGAAATGCGCAAAACCGAAATATGGGTGGCCAGGGAAGAATCTGAAGCACGTTACTGTTACACATAAGTCCAGAAGCTTAAAAACAACGAGTCAATCACTGGACAGTCACCGAGATATTAGACATGCTAGGAGGTTATAATCAAAATGCAGCTGCTCACAGAGGTCAAGTGTGACCTTCAATTATCGTTTGACAGCGAAACTTGGTAGATATGTTTATGCGATGATGTGGAAACGATTTACGCTGGAAAACAAATTAGTTCCAGTTGTGGCCACCAGAAGAGAATCTGGCGTTCTACACCGTTTGTCTGAGGGTATGACATCCACTCTGTCATTTGGTAAGCTATAACGTGAGCGAGAAGAATGATTATCGAAGAAAGGGCCCGTGTGCTGCTATTGAAACTATTTTATCTAAACGGCAGCTATTGCAGTGCTGCATGGAGAGAGTATCGTCGACTGAAATGGATGAGGAGAGATCCTGAGACATTAAGTTGCTTATAGAAGATGTTAATAAAATTCGGATGGAAGAGTGGCCGGCCGTTGTGGCCGAGCGGTTCTAGGCGCTACAGTCTGGAACGGCGAGACCGCTACGGTCGCAGGTTCGAATCCTGCCTCGGGCATGGATGTGTGTGTCGTGCTTAGGTTAGCTAGGTTTAAGGAATTCTAAGTTCTTGGGGACTGATGAACTCAGAAGTTAAGTCCCATAGTGCTAAGAGCCATTTGAACCATTTGAAGGAAGAGTGAGCTTGGTGTGGTACCTCGAGGAGGAAGGTGTCACGTTTTGGTGGAAGTTATTGACGAGTTCCCTATCCTGTAACTGACGATGCTGTACGTGCCCTAGTTAGCGCTAGTGGTCGAGCAGTGCCACGAAAATAATCCATCCCAAGATGAACAATACGGAAAGTTTTGCAGTCTGTTTCACACTGGTATCCGTACAAGATTCACATGTGCAGCAACTGCAACCTCGTGATTCGCAGTAACGTTCTGAGTTTGCTTTTTGTTTTCTGTCACGGATCGAAGGTGATGACATACAACCGGGCAAAAATGGTTCAGATGGCTCTGAGCACTATGGGACTTAACATCTGAGGTCATCATTCCCCTATAACTTAGAACTACTTAAACCTAACTAACCTAAGGACATCACACATATCCATGCTCGAGGCAGGATTCGAACCTGCGACCGTAGCGGTCGCGCGGTTCCAGACTGAAGCGCCTAGAACCGCTCGGCCACACCGACCGGCACAACCGGGCAATACTCTGTGGAGTGAGGAGGTACGTTTTACACTACAGGGAGCAGTGAATAAGCAGAACTGCCGGATTAGTGGTACTGTTAAACGGCGTGTTGTGCACGAAGAGCCGTTGCAGTCCCGGTATGTTACTGTGTTCCGTGGATTCACAAGTACCTTTATTCTCGGTCAGTTCTTCTTTGGAGAGAATACACCCAGAAGCCCTGTCAGGTGTACTATGGCGTCCGCACGTTATCGAGACCTTGTTGTGCAGCAGGCGATCCTGCTTTGTAAGAGTGCAACTGTGTGGGAACAACTTTTTTCATGCAAAATGGGGCAATATTTCATGTCGCTCGGGGAGTGAAATATCTCCTTAATGCAGCCTTCCACGGACGTATTATCTCCAGAGGTTTTCTAGATGTATGGCCTGCAAAGTTACTTGATCTAAGTTCATGTAATACGATATTCAAGCGCCTGTGTTCGTAAGAAGAACATGCATGCAAGTCCGAAGGAACAGGTATTCAGATGGAGTTCCCAGTCAGATCAGTGGGAGCCCCAACTCCGTGTCGCTCGATCTTGCATTGCACAAACTTGCATTTTGATAAATTTGCAGTAACTCCAATAGATAAAAATTCCCGCAGTATTTTTCTAACAGTTCAATGTGTTCCTTCCAGCTAGGAGAGGGAATTAGGATATGGTCCACATAGACAAAGCACTGAGTCAAGTGTGGCTATAAAGACTCCCAAACCAACGTGCGATCCAAAGGGCAATGATTGGCAGTAGTAAGATCTTCCAGCACAAATTAACGCAGTACGTTTCCTCGAGTCTTCAGAGAGAAAAATCTGCCAGTATGAGGTGGCATGTCGACACTAACTAAATAAGTAACTTGAAAAACCTTCTGTAGTTGCTCCTCCAAGTTTTTAGGACACGATCTTACCAGCACAATTATGCGATTTATTTCGCTAATGTTGATAACGAGGTGTACTTTCCCACTGGGCTTGTCCAGTGCAAGATGTTGACTGTCCTAAGGGGAGGACAAGGACTCAATGACCACCACTCTAACATACGTCATATTTCGTGAATCGTAGCCTCTCTCATACACCTTGGAATTGAGTACGTCATTTTTCAAAACGTTTTATGAGGTGTTACTTACACGCGGTATTCAAAGGTTTTAATTATGCCTGTCTTCTTGTAAATTCACGAATATACTTTGACAGTAAATCTATCAATTCCTCCTGCTCCTGGAGAGTAATATCGGTAGACTCTAAGACTTTATCCTGGACCAATTTGTCACCTTTCAAGTTCGAAGTACAATGACAAAACACTTCATCCACCAGTAACTGTATCGTTTTGACAAGCCATAATTGTATGTTTTGCCAATATTTATCGTGGCAATTAGGAATTTTGATCAAATCCAGAGAGACTTCCTACTCGTCAACACGAAGATAGCATTTACACACTTCTTATGCACTTCTTAAGATCTCAGTGCCAAGAAAGCACCTTTCTATCAGATCATCCATTACTAAAAAGATGTATTCTGTGACTGTGCCTCCTGCCATCACATCAATATAGATTTGGATTTTTACTGGTTTCGACTTACTACTCATTGGACCAACGATCCCGCAGATTTGAACTGGGCGAGTAGAGAGCTTTCTAACTTTACTTACTTCAAAAAATAATACTCCATACAATTAAAAAACAGCTCTCGGGCGCTGTTTTCAACAAATTAACCGGGCTTAAACACTGCTAGGGGTGTCTTCCTCGGAATTTAAATCAAAGAATGGTCTATAACATGGCCACAGAATTCTGACAAAAACGTGTGATACAGAGTATGAGTACAGAATCATTGTGAAAGACCGGCAGTAGTAATATGTCATTCGTTGTTGTTGTGGTCTTCAGTCCTGAGACTGGTTTGATGCAGCTTTCCATGCCACTCTATCCTGTGCAAGCCTCTTCATCTCCCAGTATTTACTGCAACCTACATCCTTCTGAATATGCGTAGTCTACTCATCTCTTGGTTTCCCTCTACGATTTATACCCTCCAAGCTGCCCTCCAATACTATATTGGTGATCCCTTGATGCCTCAGATCATGTCCTACCAACCGATCCCCTCTTCTGGTCAAGTTGTGCCACAAACTTCTCTTCTCCCCAATCCTATTCAATACTTCCTCATTAGTTATGTGATCTACCCATCTAATCTTCAGCATTCTTCTTTAGCACCACATTTCGAAAGCTTCCATTCTCTTCTTGTCCAAATTATTTATCGTCCATGTTTCACTTCCATACATGGCTACACTCCATACAAATACCTTCAGAAATGTCTTCCTGACACTTAAATCTATACTCGATGTTAACAAATTTCTCTTCTTCAGAAACGTTTTCCTTGCCATTGCCAGTCTACATTTTATATCCTCTCTACTTCGGCCATCATCAGTTATTTTGCTTCCCAAATGGCAAAACTCCTTTACTGCTTTAAGTGTCTCATTTCCTAATCTAATACCCTCAACATCACCCGACTTAAATCGACTACATTCCATTATCCTCGTTTGGCTTTTGTTGATGTTCATCTTATATCCTCCTTTCAAGACACTGTCCATTCCGTTCAACTGCTCTTCCAAGTCCTTTGCCGTCTCTGACAGTATTACAATGTTATCGGCGAACCTCAAAGTTTTTACTTCTTCTCCATGGATTTTAATACCTGCTCCGAACTTTTCTTTTGTTTCCTTCACTGCTTGCTCAATATACAGATTGAATAACATCGGGGAGAGGCTACCCTGTCTCACTCCCTTCCCAACCACTGCTTCCCTTTCATGTCCCTCGACTCTTATAACTGCCATCTGGTTTCTGTACAAATTGTAAATAGCCTTTCGCTCCCTGTATTTTACCCCTGTCACCTTCAGAATTTGAAAGACAGTATTCCAGACAACATTGTCAAAAGCTTTCTCTAAGTCTACAAATGCTAGAAACGTAGGTTTGCCCTTCCTTAATCTAGCTTCTAAGATAAGTCGTAGGATCAGTATTGCCTCACGTGTTCCAACATTTCTACGGAATCTAAACTGATCTTCCCTGAGGTCGGATTCTACTAGTTTTCCATTCGTCTGTAAAGATTCGCGTTAGTATTATGCAGCTGTCACTTATTAAACTGATAGTTCGGTAATTTTCACATCTGCTTTCTTTGGGATTGGAATTATTATATTCTTCTCGAAGTCTAAGGGTATTTCGCCTGTCTCATACATCTTGCTCACCAGATGGTAGAGATTTGTCAGGACTGGCTCTCCCAAGGCCGTCAGTAGTTCCAATGGAATGTTGTCTACTCAGGTCTTTCAGTACTCTGTCAAACTCTTCACGCAGTATCGTATCTCCCATTTCATCTTCATCTACATCCTCTTCCATTTCCATAATATTGTCCTCAAGTACATCGCCCTTGTATAGACCCTCTATATACTCCTTCCACCTTTCTGCTTTCCCTTCTTTGCTTAGAACTGGGTTTCCATCTGAGCTCTTGATGTTCATACAAGTGGTTCTCTTATCTCCAAAGGTCTCTTTAATTTTCCTGTGGCAGTATCTATCTTACCCCTAGTGAGATTAGCCTCTACATCCTTACATTTGTCCTCTAGCCATCCCTGCTTAGCCATTTTGCACTTCCTGTCGATCTCATTTTTGAGACGTCTGTATACCTTTTTGCCTGCTTCATTTACTGCATTTTTATATTTTCTCCTTTCATCAATTAAATTCAATATTTCTTCTGTTACCCAAGGATTTCTACTAGCCCTCGACTTTTTACCTACTTGATCCTCTGCTGCCTTCACTACTTCATCCCTCAGAGTTACCCATTCGTCTTCTACTGTATTTCAGTCACCCATTCCTGTCTATTGTTCTCTTATGCTCTCCCTCAAACTCTGTACAACCTCTGGTTCTTTCAGTTTATCGAGGCCCCATCTCCTTAAATTTCCACCTTTTTGCAGTTTCTTCAGTTTTAATCAACAGGTCATAACCAATAGATTGTGGTCAGAGTCCACACCTGCCCCTAGAAATGTCTTACAATTTAAAACCTGGTTCCTAAATCTCTGTCTTACCATTATATAATCTATCTGAAACCTGTCAGTATCTCCAGGTTTCTTCCATGTATACAGCCTTCTTTTATGATTCTTGAACCAAGTGTTAACAACGATTAAGTTGTGCTCTGTGCAAACTTCTACCAGGCGGCTTCCTCTTTCATTTCTTTGCCCCAGTCCATATTCACCTACTATGTTTCCTTCTCTCCCTTTTCCTACTACGGAATTCCAGTCACCCATGACAATTAAATTTTCGTCTCCCTTCACTATCTGAATAATTTCTTTGATTTGATCATACATTTCATCAACTTCTTCGTCATCTGCAGAGCTAGTTGGCATATAAACTTGTACTACGGTTGTAGGTGTGGGCTTCGTATCAATCTTGGCCACAATAATGCGTTCACTATGCTGTTTGTAGTAGCTTACCCGCACTGCTATTTTCCTATTCATTATTAAACCTACTCCTGCATTACCCCTATTTGATTTTGTGTTTATAACCCTGAAGTCACCTTACCAGAAGTCTTGTTCCTCCTGCCACCGAACGTCACTAATTCCCACTATATCTAACTTTAACCTATCCATTTCCCTTTTTAAATTTTCTAACCTACCTGCCCGATTAAGGGATCTGACATTCCACGCTCCGATCCATAGAATGCCAGTTTTCTTTCTCCTGATAACGGTATCCTCTAGAGTAGCCCCCGCCCGGAGATCCGAATGGGGGACTATTTTACCTCCGGAATATTTTACCCAAGAGGACGCCATCATCATTTAATCATACAGTAAAGCTGCATGCCCTCGGGAAAAATTACGGCCGTAGTTTCCCCTTGCTTTCAGCCGTTCGCAGTACCAGCACAGCAAGGCCGTTTTGGTTATTGTTACAAGGCCAGATCAGTCATCCATCCAGACTG
The DNA here is from genome assembly GCF_023897955.1 of Schistocerca gregaria. NCBI lineage: Eukaryota > Metazoa > Arthropoda > Insecta > Orthoptera > Acrididae > Schistocerca > Schistocerca gregaria. The sequence continues at coordinate 784,622,134 of NC_064921.1, read as the reverse complement.
TTGCCCCTGCAACTACTGAAAAGGCTGCTGCCCCTCTTCAGCAACCACACGTTTGTCTCGCCTCTCAACAGATACCCCTCCGTTGTGGTTGCACCTACGGTACGGCTATCTGTATCGCTGAGGCAAGCAAGCCTCCCCACCAACGGCAAGGTCCATGGTTCATGGGGGGGAGGATATGTCACTTATAAAATAATACATATGCCAAGAGGGCATTAGTCACAATAGTCACAAAGATATTTAAGATAAAAAATTGTGATAGCGAGCCACAAAGGGCTGCTCGTTACTTACGTGGTCACTGGTTTCAAGCCGGTTAATTCATTAAAAATAGTGACTAAGCCCTGTTTTCTTTCAATTGTAACTATTCACGGTCTCTGAACGTGCAACCATGTACAAAATATTGAGATACTCTGTACATAATATTCATCGTTGTAGCAGTGTCGAGCAAGATAACGATATTTACCTTGAACCTGAAGTACACATGTGAAGATTCTCTCACCTGCACTTCTTCTTTCTATCTTAACAACTGATATTTCTCAAAATACTTTCTTAGGCTTTCTTGTATAGGACTGTACATCTGGATGAAAGAGTTCCTTTCTCAGTTTTTCTTGAACGCATTTTGACTAATAACTTGTCAAATAGGCATTTTCGAATTATTCATGCAACGTTATCCATTCAAGGTAGCCTATGGGGTAGCCTCGCCCTGGGTAAAGCCTGTGATGAACTGAATCTTTTGTGAGTCAAACCATGTTTTAGGCAACACATTTCTGAAAGATTTAATTACAATAGCAGGATGTACAGTTTTCGACTCCTTTACGTACATCTGTTTTTGTGATATCGGATTGTGATAGTGTCACTTGTTCTATCTACTTGAGCTACATGTGACGTATTATCAGAAAATTTCCCTTTTACAGTATCTAATTCCTCTTACACATGATCAATTTGACCAGTTATTAACATAAAACATTTGTTTCCATTTGGACAGATCTTAAGTCAACTTTTCCTCATGAAACCAAGTTCACTTTTGACAGCTTGCAATGTGGTGCCATTTACAGCATGATCTTCAGTGACAGTCTCATCTTTCAAATTACTTAGCTCTCCTTCGAATATTTCAGTAATGTGATTACTCTTGTCCAATTCCTCTATTTTTCTCTCAGGCTAATCAGATAGAATTTTAAAGCGTTGGACTACTTGTTTCACTGTGAGCTTCAGATTATTTTGCTGTAGTTGCAAAGCATCAAAATTTTCTGACAGCTTTTTTTTTTTAAACTTTTCAGAAAGGTGCCTGGTAGTTATCTACGAACACGACATTTAGGTGTTTATTTCATCCAAATAGGATCTTCTGTTATGGGATTAGCTACTTATTCTTTCTGCTGTTCGTTTTGATTCTTAACTTGTTTGCTAAATTCTTAACTTGTGTGCTGACTTGCTCCACTTGTTTTGTTTAGGATAGAAGAATCACTAGGCAAACTAAGGGAGTTTAGCAGTCTCCTGCATCATCTCCGATGTTTGCAAAGACAACGAAGTTTTTTCCGCATTGTGTTCAGATACAATGGAGTTTTCGTCTCGCTTTTCACTATTTTCACTACGTGTACGAAGAAGTCATCTACTACGAATTCGCGTCACCTCCGAATCTTTACATGTGTTTACTAAGGTCATCCTCATACGCACTCTGCCACAACAGTCATCACCCACGCCTCCCACATGTAGTTAAAGCAATATCTAAGACATTTGCAGGATTTGCACATTAACATAATGGTATACATTATAATTCCTAACTAAGACCAGAACGCATAACGATACCAAGTTTTTTCTGAGAAACTATGCTGCTATTGCAAAACTATTTCCTCTTCTATATCTGCTATTTTGTGACCTGCTACCATAAATTCATCTAAATGTTGTATCACATATTCCAATGGCACGTCTCTCCTTAACTCAGAAATGTTCCTCTTTTCCTGATTTGTAATACAGCAATCAATCTTCATGTTTAAGGTTGGCATTACGTATTCAATGGTCACATTAATTATTATTATCTTTTCGGGTTGGATGAACACCTGTGTTCCTCACCGTTTCCAGTTTCCATAATATGTTACTTTCGTTAGTTTCCGTGTACCTTTGACCAGTGCGTCCGTTGGCTTGTTGTCATTAGACACCACTGTGTAGCCTTCCTTTTTTGGTGTTAGGAATAATCCTTGTTCCTGACTCAGTGGACTCCAAATACTACCATTGAGTTTCACAAATTTCTTAATACAGTCCCTGTGAATTTCCCTCACCGGTTGCAACATCCTAGCTTCACAGGTTTCGTGATCATACGTGGATATTAAAATCAACGTTGGCTTACAAGTTTTGCAAGTGCAATCTATCTCTTCCCATAACTATTGGTCGTAGCTCAGTTTTGCGTAGTGCCGCTTGGATTCATCAGTCAACAAACAATCTTTCTCTGGTTGTATGTACCGAAATAAACTTTGATTACCATCAACTATTGAGGGTAGAAGTACGAATAATACTCTGTATAAATTAAAGAGCTCATTTCCTACTTATGAGACATTCAATAGGCAGCTTAAGATGTGGGCAGACATGAACACATCAACAATAGTTGTGTAACAACTGGTATCCACTATGTTCTGTTGGAGCCATTGGGATATTCTGTCTTTAATATCATCGCAAATGAAGTGCAAGTATTTAACTGTTTTCACTGTATTAATTATATGAGGTCCCAGTATTCTTTAAGTGCATTTGCTGTAGCAGAAATTAAAATCTCAAATTTTCTTTGTAACTCAGCGTAAATCCGTACTAACCGCATTAACTGTTCATTAAAAGTAGTGATCATGGCTAAGTACAGTATCTTCTGATCAGTATTATTAGCATATTCATATACATACGTTTGGTACTTTTCCATGTTCTGAATAGTCATTTCCTCGTTAAGTGAAAGGCCATCTACTGAATGATTGAAACTTATCAGAGCTGTTTTTCTTCTGATACTTGCTCTTTGATCAGCTTAAGCAATTTTCCGCTGTTCACATTCAATTAAATCGATCTTTAACTTGAACAGGAGGCATGCTGGTCATCTAATGTCCCAAATAAATATTTTACTAATTTCACACACAAAATGTAAGACATCTCGTTTGCTACGTGTCTCACGTCTTGTTAACTGTCGAAACAGACCTTGCGTTTTCACTATCAGATTAGATTAATACTTGTTCCATAGATCATGAATACGACACTTCGCAATGATGTGGAACGTGTCAGGTTAATGAAAGATGTGTGTACAAGATATTACATTACACAAAATATTGCATGACACTAATGTTTAAGTTAGTTTTTTTTCCCTCCCTTAATTTATATATAAAAATTCAGCCAATGAGGAGAAGGAGTTGTCATCTAGAAATTCTTTTAATTTATTTTTAAATGTTGGTTGACTATCTGTCAGGCTTTTGATGCTGTTTGGTAGGTGACCAAAGACGTTTGTGGTAGCATAATGTATCCATTTCTGTGCCAAAGTCAGATTTAACCCTGCATAGTGAAGATCATCCTTTCTCCTTGTGTTATAGCTATGCACACTGCTATTACTTTTGAACTGGGTAGGATTATTAACAACAAATTTCATAAGTGTATATATATAGTGTGAGGTTACTGTGAGGATCCCTAGATCCTTAAATAGATGTCTGCAGGATGACTGTGGGTGGGCTCCAGCAATTATTCTGATTACACGTTTTTAAGCAATGAATACTTTTCTCTTTTCTACTCAATTACCCCAGAATATGATACCATACGAAAGCAGTGAATGAAAGTAGGCACAGTAAGCTAATTTACTGAGATTCTTATCACCAAAATTTGCAATAACCCTAATAGCATACGTAGCTGAACTCAGACGTTTCAGCAGACCATCAAAGTGTTGCTTCCAGTTTAACCTCTCATCAATGGACACACCAAAAAATTTTGAAAATTCTACTTTATCTACAGACTTCTGTTCAAAGTCTATATTTATTACTGGAGTTGCGCCATTTACTGTATGGAACTGTATACACTGTGTTTTATCAGAATTTAAAGAGAGTCCATTTGCTGAGAACCACTTAATAATTTTGTGAAAAACATCATTTACAATTACATCACTTAGTTCTTGGTTTTTGGATGGTATTACTATACTTGTATCATCAGCAAAAAGAACTAAATTTGCATCTTCATCAATATGGAATGGTAAGTCATTGATGTATATCAAGAACAGTAAAGGACCTAAGACCAAACCCTGTGGAACCCCGTATTTGATAGCCCCCCCAGTTTGAGGAATCAGCTGTTGTTTCAACATTACATGAACCACTTATTTCAACTTTCTGCATTCTTCCAGTTAAGTATGAATTAAACCATTTGTGCACTGCCCCCTCAAACCATAATGATTTAGCTTATCTAAAAGAATTCCATGATTTACACAATCAAAGGCCTTTGAGAGATCACAAAAAATACCAATGGATTATGTCTGGTATTTCAGGGCATTTAATATTTGATCAGTGAAAGCATATATAACATTTTTGTTGAAAAGCCTTTCTGAAAACCAAACTGACATTTTGTTAATAGTTTATTTTTAGAAATATAGGAGGCTACTCTTGAATACATTACTTTCTCAAAAATTTTTGATAGAGCTGTCAGAAGAGAGATTGGGCGATAGTTGTTGACATCCGACGTATCCCCCTTTTATGCAATGGTTTTACAATGGCATATTTCAGTCTATCGGGGAAAACACCCTGCTCCAAAGAGCTATTACATACGTGGCTAAGAATCCTACTTATCTGTGGGGAACAAGCTTTAAGTATCTTGCTGGAAATGCCATCAATTCCGTGAGAGCTTTTTCTTTTCAGTGAGTTTATTATTTTACTCATTTCAGAGGGAGAGGTTAGTGGAAACACAGTTGTTTCAAACTGCACAGGTATGGCCTCTTCTATTAGAAGCCTTGCCTCTTCTAGTGAAGATCTAGATCCTATTTTCTCCACAACATTTAAAAAATGATTATTGAAAATATTTCCAATTTCTGATTGTTTGTTAGTACACTTGTCATTCAGTTTTATGGCAAAATGTCTTCCTGTGCCCTTGGTTGCCCTGTTTCCCTTTCAATAGTATTACACATTGCTTTAATTTTATTATCAGAGTTACTGATCTCAGACATGATACACATGCTTCTGGACTTTTTAATAACTTTTCTTAGTACCGCACAATAGTTTTTATAATATTGAACAATTTTGCGGTCAGTACTTCCTCTTGCTGTTAGATACAGTTCTCTTTTGCAGTTGCAAGATATTCTTATTCCTTTAGTTAGCCAAAGTTTTTTATATGTTTTCTTGGAATTATGTTTAACTATTTTCTTAGGAAAACAATTCTCAAATACCTTTAAAAATGTATCGTGAAATAAGTTATATTTCAAGTTTGCATCGGTTTCCATATACACTTCATCCCAGTCTAGCTGCTTTAGACTTTCCCTACAGTTTGCAGTATTTATATTGTTAATTGAACGCACTGCTTTGAAATTCTGATTTGATACACTGCATGGAGCTATGTCATGTACTGTAACTAGCTGTGCACCATGATCTGAAAGACCATTCTCAACAGGATAAGCATTTATGTCCTTAAACTTATCTTGGTCTATAAAAAAGTTATGTATCAATGTCCTGCTGTTCTTTGTTATCCGAGAAGGAAAATCAATGATGGAGCTCAAATTGAAAGAACTGAGTAATACTACAAGGTCATTCTTCCTATTACACTCTTTCAGGGAATCAACATTGAAATCCCCACAAATGATAATTTGCTTCCCCCTGTCTGACAGATAGCACAACAAAGCATCCATGTTTTCTAGGAATAGCTGGAAATTCCCTGAGGGGGACCTATACACTCTTACAATTATGAAAGGGCCATCATTTAGTTTTAGTTCAATGGTACATGCTTCCATATGTTGCTCTACACAAAAAAATTTAGTTTCTAAATTTTTTGCGCTGTGGAAGCTTTTGACATAAATGGCAACTCCTCCTCTCATCATATTATCTCTACTTACATGTGCAGCTAATTTGTACCCATTGGTGCTAACCTTCTGCATATCAGTGACAATGTGATGCTCAGACAGGAATAGTACATCTGTTACATTCTCAGTTTCTATATCTTCTAAACAAAGCCGAAGCTCATCAATTTTATTCTTCAATCCCCAAATATTTTGATGAAATATACTAACATTATTTTTCATTTTACTTTTGTGAGTCTCGCTCATCTTTAGTACTTGCCTGGCTGAGTTTCCCACTGGACACTGATCTTACACTAAAAAAGAGTTACCACCATGAGATGTAGTTCCTCCCCCCTTTAAATTTCCTGCTATCAGCCCAGCCAATTTACCCTTCCCCTTCTTTTTGAGGTGTAGGCCATGTCTAGTATAGTCCCAACTACAGAGTGAATCAACAGGAACCACGCCAATGTGTGACCCCACATCAGATCCAAGTAGCCGTTCCAACTCCAAATTAACTCTACTGACAGAAGAGCTCAAATGAGGCTGGTCGTGGTGCTCCAGAACCGACACAAACACAACACTGGTATGACTCGATGGCGATGCAATATTTGCCAGGTCACACTCTATGCTGTACCCCAGATCTCTGTCAATACTGTTGCCCGGCCCACCAACAATAACCACGGTATCTTCCTTAGTAAAGCCTCTACATAGTGAACCTAAATCCTCTGTAACCTGCCCCAGTCCAGCACTAGGTTTGAAAACACTTGTGACCTGGTATTCTGACCCTAATTCATCCTGCAGAAGTTGGCCCACACCCCTAGCATGCGAACTACCTAGCAACAAGACTTTCTTTCTCTTTGCAGACTTCCCTACCTTCTTATTCAAATTGCTGCTGAAAGCTTGTTGAGCCCTGTCTACATCTATTTCTGTGAGAGGCTCATCAGTTTCTGAGTGAGGCAACAGGTCAAACCTATTTTGTACATTAATAAGAAAGCTGTCAGAAGAATTTCTTGGCCTGTTCCTTATGCCTGTTGCCACTTCCCACCCCTGTTTACCCTTCTTCCCCCTTAACCTGCCCAGTTCTCGCCTAGCCTCATCTAACTCAGCCTGAAGGGCAGCAATTTTCCCCTCCTGTTCCACAATCTTTCTATCTCTACTGCATAGCCTACAGAACCACTGATGAGTCTCGCTCATTTTCCCAATTCCCACGCCACTACAATCGCCCCAATGGAAAAAGTTACTACATCCATCCCCACCAGACCCCGGAGCTAACGATTCTACGGCACGTCAGGCACTTTACTCTCAGGTACAAATGGATTTTAGTGACAGAAAGACAATTAAGTTACCGGAAAACAATGAAAATACGTGTACGAAAAATTAGGCCTACTCGCGACAATGTAAACAATGGTTCAGAAGTTTGTTACTGGAAATTACTTACGAGATGACGATACTCTACAGATATAAAGGGGCAGAAAACGTATTTGGCACACTTAACTATCAGTAAATGCACTTAAAATTGCGGTATGAAGTTTAATCGGAAAGCTCAAAAGTTCGGCCTGGCCGCAATATGTAAACAAAACATTGCGGGATTACTGTGAAAATACGCGAGTAAGACATAAACTTTTAATGGTAGGCTTGAAGAGCACTATAATTAACGCAATAAATTAGTTTAAAGTGTTAGAAACAGTTTATTACCACTAAAATTACTTATCTTGTACGGGAGCTGTGACTCAAACGTCCGTATAGCAGGCGCTGGGCTACCAACTTGACATGCCGTTCTAAGGCTTGCTCTACAACTGTATACCCTCGATCGCTTATTCCCATGCTTGCTAACTACTGTTGACAATAGCCTAAAGATAAGTGTGCAACGCTTTCTGTGATATCAGCTTTTCCATGAAGTTCTTCCAGATTAATGTAGCTAACGGTTTTCCACGTCACAATATAGATTCGTACGTTGCCAGAACTATCATAAAATAAACTCAGTGATGAAGGGAGCTTCTCTACGTCAAAATCTTGAAATGGTCCATATGTGTACACTGCAGCAACACAGCTCACCCGGTGCAGCACTCTCGATAGCTTCCTCATCTGAAATCCAAGAAAAATTTCTATTTCAATACAATTCGTATGAACTATTAAAAATTTATTTCTCTTTAAACGCATGACTACATTTAGGCCCTTTGTTCTTACTACAGTGTATGGGATTCGTTACTACATGTGAAGATTAATGGTTGTGTTCCTTCTGACGCTTTCATCATACAATAAAGTTTGATCATCTGTTTCAAATTCTTTCAGATTCTGGTCTGTATCGTAGTTCTCCTTGTCCTTCTCCTTTCACTGTTTACTGCGATACATGGCACATTGGAGTATCTGTCCCACTTTCTTCTTTGATTGGAGCACCTGACCTCGTAATTACAAGGAACATCTGCGGGGTGTCCTTGAAATATACCCGGTATATTACACGCTCTACCGAATAATAACTCATTTGCTGTATAATTCGTGGCGGTGTGAGGTGTTGTATTGTACACAAGCACTGCGAATGGAAAACGTTCGTTCCAATTTGACTGCGCCCTACTAATATAGTGTCTCAGGAATTCTGTTACAGTTTGATGTGAGCTTTACAACGCTCCGTACGATTGGGGATGGTAACAAGATGCACACTGTCTTCAAAGTGTCACTCAAAAAATTGCTACCATTGTCATTGAGTATTAATGAGGAGGTCCCAAATCTTAGAATTATTCTTTCCACCAGAACACGAGCCTCTATATCTGCGTCCTACTGTTTATCGGTTCTGCTACAATGGATTTTGTCACAGCATCCTGTAATGATAGTATATATTTATTATTTCAGTCTCCTACCTCAGGGGACCGACGATAGCAATAACACATTCATCAACGTTCAAACCAAACAGATATGGTCTGAAATGTTTGACTGCCCAAACTATCTCCCAGTGGCATTATAATTTCGCTCTGCCTTGTTCAGAGTTCTGGACGAATTTGCAACTTAAAGGTCTTTACCTACCTCTCTTGCCTAAGATGAGTGTCAATAGGGTCATTTTAATGAAAAATCTAGGTATTTCAATATAGGGGGATTGAGTAGCTTTTCTTTTAGCACTTGGAATTCATCTTCTTGCATGGTACCCCATTCAAACCTAACACCTTTCTTGAACAACTCATGTAGTGTCTTGCCTATTAACTAAAGTCACTTTGGAAGTGCCCGACTAACCTGAGGGTTTTTAATGCTTTTATTGCATTGGGCTGGGGATATTCCACCAATGCCTTTAACTCGTTTGGATGTGGCTCTAAACCATCCTCAGCTAGGACATGCCGCACGTAGATGAACACTTCCTTAAAAATTCACATTTATCCACCAGTAATTTCAAAATTTGTTGCCATATCGTCTCGAAAGCCTCGCCAGTGGGCATTGTGTTCTTCTAGATATGGACCAAAAATTAGAACTTAATTCATCAACTTTTGGAATGTGGAGGGTGCAGAATGAAGTTCCATATGCTTTCATACACATAATAAGAATACGGTGAACTACAGACTGTAAACTCTCGGTATGTTTCGTCTAACACCTGATGGTATCCCTTAGTTAAATGAAACGTTGAAAATATTTTGCCTTACCCGATCTGTCCAAAATTTCATCGACATATGGAACTGGGAAGACTGTGTTGATAGTAATGTCATTTAGTTTTCTGTGATCAGCTACCATTTGTAACGATACATCGATATCGTTTCCCATGTGTATCAAATGTTTCTTAAAGTTGTATACATTTTGTATTATAAATACCATTTAATATCTGTAATTGAATGACCTTTGACTTCTCTTGGCCAGGAGTGCCCTTTTTACCTGAGATAGTCTGCTTTCAGTCTCCTTCTGACTCTGTCATAGGTTACATTCTGAGTAGGTATCAGATTTCTTTAAGTTCATTTACTTCGTGATCACCAATCCTCATGTTAAGCTTCTCGCTGTTCCCATTTCTGCTACTTCTCATACTTTCGTCTTTCTTCGATTTACTCTAATAGATATTCTGTACTCATTAGCCTGCCTATTCCATCCAGCCGATCTTGCAATTCTTCTCCACTTTCACTGAGAACAGCAATGTCATCAATGAATCTTATCATTGATATTCTTTCGCCTTGAATTTTAATTCCACTCTTGAATCTTCCTTTTTCATTATGAAGTCCAATGTCCAAATACCAGTAAAATTGGTACACCTGAAATAATTAATATTTACACAGTAGCAAATTAGTAACTGTGAGACTGTTATTCTGGCAAAAGAGTACTAGTCTACATACTCTCATTCTGAAAACTATAAATAATTTTCTTCATCAATATAACTCTTCTTCTGGATTGGAGAAGGAGAGTTATACTGGCGACCTTGACAGGAATTGATTTTTATGCTGTATGTTCTTTCCTGTGACATACGACGTTCCGTGAGAATGAATAACGAATGAAATCAATGAGACACTAATTAAATACTCTGAGAAATTCAGATATCATGAGAAAGAGAGGATAAAGATCTTGATCTCCGAAAAAAGTAAGAAAATCTGGAAGAAAAAGAAACTGAAATCAAAGAGTTAAAAAATTATTACCTTATTACAATAACGATTTTCGGCGCATACGACATCAGGCAAAAAGTGCAGAATCGGTAAATGCTTTGAAATTCATTAGATCTATTTCAGTAGAAACAAATTTCCTGGGTGCTGAGACTTGTTTTCGGCATTTAATTAGATATTTAGAATTTTTTGTAATGAAAACTAAGATCTGTAGAAATTCCATAATATTTAAGCACGTACCATTGTTTCGTATGATCGGCATCTATTTGCAAAGATACGTTTTTCCACTAGCATTAATGAGTGGCAACATCTTTAGTTGCTTTACGTAAAAGTGATAACGTTTTAGAAATTTGCTATCCCATGTAATGGTGTTAACTTCCCAGCAGAGACTAATCTTGTAAATAAGAATATTCAGCCGGTTAACGGCAAGTTCGCCGATGTAAACGTAACGGTCGGCTCAGCTGTGGCGATTAGAGTTACGATTCCAGCTGAAACTGACATGTGTACGGCATCCAATATTATGACCTCTGATTCTATTACTAAAGTTAATGCTATGAATTGTAAGCCCGTTAACTAAATCAGATGTAATGATTTATAGCCCCATTATCAAAGTAAATACCGTAACGTCAGCCCTCATAACTGAATTGTTACTACAATGGAATTGTGAATCACATAAAGAAAATATAAATAAGAATCGTGTGAGGATATTTGTTCTTTTTCATATGTAATGTTTTGCATTGATATGTTTGCGTACGTGGAATGAGAAGAAAGATAAACAAGTAAATATTGATGTGTGTATGTAAACTACTAAAAAAGGAGAGACAAAAATATTTTATTCTCATAGTGTATTTCACGTATCTGTAACGTGAAAACATTTATTTACCTAACGATTTAAACTGCTTTTTGTATGTATCTGAAAAGTACAGTGAAAAATTGACCAATGCTTCTGTGCATATCTATCTAAATGTATATAACTGCTCCCGTCCGGCTGTGCGCCAAGTCCGGCGCTGGCGCGCTGCCAAGATTGCGTAAGCTGCTCGGCGGGTTGCGTCACCCGCCTTGTAGGCGTAACATGCTGTTGCATCCTTGAGCCCCCGGTTCTAGATGTACCCTTGTCCGGTTCTCAGCTACGCTAGAGATCAGTTTGCATATAAACAATTTATTTATGAAAATATACAGTACAATCACCTATCTAAATGTATATAACTGCAGCGAAAAGGAAACTATATTTTATATTGCTGTTTACATGTGTGCAAAAGTGAAGAGAAAAGTGAACTTCACAAAGTACAAAATGTAAAAACGACTAACGTGGTTAAACAAGAATGTATAAAATGTCAGTTTTCGAACTAAGATGTTCTTACCACAACACAAACCAGATTGCAAATTTCTTACCAAGTACATGTCAAAAAACTTTTCCTATGGGAGGACATATATTGACGGTATAATGACTTGTACATTGTTAAACATAAGACAGCTGGAAGACGTAAAGGGTACTCCAAGATAGGACGTCAGGGACACAATGAGGCGAGCATACAAAGTAGGTAGCGTATATGTTATCGGAGGCTAACAGTAAGGCTAGAGCCCAGCGAATTGCAGATGTCTTGGACAGCTGTCCCAGGGGAGAATTTCAGAGAATTAACTGGTAACTCCATCAACCGAACAGACGTTGTTGTAAGGCATCACAGCAGAAGATTACGGCTAGAAGGCACCTCTTAGCAGAGGCAGCAAGCTTGACACTTGTCCCTGAGAAGCGCAAGGTCAGTGGGTTTACATAGGTCAGAGTGCTACAGCAGCGGTCCCAACCCACGAAAGGTCTCTAGGCAGGGCCAAGTGACATAAAACATTGGTGTTGCTGGCCGTAAGAGGAAAATCAGTTACTTTTAGCTTTCAGGTGAATGCTGTTACTACAGAACTTTGACTTTGTGAAGTCCACATAAATCACTACCGATTGAGTAGGGGGAGGTCTCTTAATGTGGTTGGCCAGACGTGCTCTGGAGGGGCAGAGCCACTTTTCATATTAGCTAAATCCTGTGAAGTGTTTCAGGATTCGTTTGCGGGAAGGGGGAAATAGTGAGCCGACATAGTCCTTTAAAAATCAATGATTTCTTGTTCATACAGAGTTCTCAGTCAGCTCATTGGGATCGTTCGTTGCCAGCCTCAGTAAGCTCCAAGAAGTCTGTTTCATTTTGAGTACTGCCCTCAAAGTTAGTTCGTAAAATGCTGCTAGAATGAAACAACAAGTTACTGAGGTTTCTCTTCCACGTAGTCAGATGATGCAGCCAGCTTCAGATGCTGCATTGCCTGTCTTTGCTTTATACATAGAAGAGGCAAAGAAACTGGGACACCTGCCTAATATGGTGTACGGCCCCCGCAAACACGCAGAAGTGCCGCAACACGACATGGCATTGATTCAACTAATGTCTAAACTAGTGCTGGCGGTAACTAACACCATGGATCCTGCAGGGCCGCCCAGAAATCTCTAAGAGTACGAGGGGGTGGAGATCTGTTCCGAACAGCACGCAGCAAAGCATCCCAGATAAGCTCAAAAATTTTCATGTCTGGCGAGTTTGGTGGCCTGTGGAAGCGTTTAATCTCAGACGAGCGTTCCAGGAGTCCAACTTACAAGATGAATATCAACGATGGTTAAACAAGGATGATGGCGTATAATCGAGGTGAACCAATAACGCTGTGGAAATTGGTTTAGGAAAAGAGACACTAAGGGTAATAGATGATATTTCCTGTTTCAGCAGCAAAGTAATTGACGATAGCGAAGAAAAAGTGACTATAAATTGCACTCTGGCGGAAACTAAAATATATTAATTTCGAATAGAAAATCTGAGACTCAATTGCAGCCTTATAAGACGAACAATACAGACAAGCTGAGAACAGAAGCTTTCGGAATGTAATATTACGGAAGAATAATACAGAGCTTCCATCTGACATGCAGGGTCCATAGATCCATGATATTGTGTACATAACCGCACACGTCCATCCGCTCGACACAATTTGAAACGATACTCCTCCGACCAGGCAACACGTTTCCAGTCATCAGCAGTCCATTGTCAGTGTTGGCGTTCCGAGGTGAGGCGTAAGGCTCCACGTCCTACAGTCATCAAGGGTACACGAGTGGACCTTCGGCTCCGAAAGCCCATATCGATGATGTTTTGTCGAATGGTTCGCATGCCGACACTTATTGATAGCCCAGCACTGAAGTCTGCCGCAATCTGCGAAAGGATTGCACTTTTGTCTCGTTGAACTGTTCTCTTCAATCGTCGCTGGTCACGTTCTAGCAGGATCTTTCTTCAGCCCCAGCGATGTCAGAGATTTGATGTTTTACCGGATTCCTGATAGTGAAATGGGCGTACGGGAAAATCCCCATATCATCGCGACCTCGGAGACGCTGTGTCCCGTCGCTTCTGCGCCGACTACAGCACCACGTTCAAACTCACTTAAATCTTGATAACCTGCCGTTGCAACAGCAGTAACCGATCAAACAACAGCGACAGACGCTTGTTGTATAATATGGGTTTTGCCGACCGCAGCGCCTTATTCTGTTTACGTATCTCTGTATTTGAATACGCATGCCTTTACCAGTTGCTTTCGCGCTTCAGTGATTGGAGTTGGGAAGCCTCCCCCTCCCCCTCTCCTCAGCGCAATGGACCTAAATGAGCCAATGTTTTTCCGTGTCAAGAAGTTATGCCGTCACGGATTCACGTGAAACAACATTTTGAACCTGCGCGTGCAGCTTCGCGCCGAAAGGAAACAAAGCATGGAATCTGCACCTTCCGGTGGAGAGGATTTAAGTCCTGTACCTTCGTCTCCGCCGTCTGCCGGTATTGTGGAGAGCGGGAGGTGATGTGTAAATTTTTTTATAGTTCTCTTCTCGCGCCTTACTTGTATTAACTAATGTAGGCGTATACGTGACTTACCTTAAGCTCTCATTACGGTTTGCTGAGTTACGACAGTTTATTTATGGTACCCAAGGTAATACATTTTTGTAAGAAATTCTATTTGATGTGTCTTGTTTCCCTGCCTATACTACGTTTTTTTTAAATGTTGCGCCAGATGGTTTTCCACTGACGGACATCGAAACGCTTGACAACCGTCGACATCTAAGGTGTCGTTTTTATGATCTCGCCTTAATTTTTCTATATGCTCCATCTGGATCTGGTCGTACTCTGCCAAGTGCGTTATCCCTCAATAATGGAATAGAGGGGTGCCATTGCTAGACTTCGGCTTCGTGCTGCTTTCATGCGTCTTAGCTCTGGTAAAGTGCCTGAAATGACAAGAACTCGGAAATTTTATTATACTGTCCTCCGTGGTCTTTATCATAGTCTACACGTCCGTTGAAAGAGTTAGGAAAGTTCACTGCGATAATATGACACTCTTGCCACTCAAAAGACTACAATTACATGGTCTTTAATAATTTTTTCATAATGTGGGGCCACAGTCATAATATATTTCTCTCAAGTCAGTACCGCCATTAGACTGTTTTTTGTTTGCAGTGTTACACTTACACGATCATGGTTTCGACTTCAAAGTGCCATTATCAACTGTGTTATACAGTGCTTCAGATGGAATACTGTTGTATTTAATATAACACTTGATAATGGAAATTTGACGCCGAAATCATGATCGTGTAAATGTAACACTGCAAATAAAAAACAGTCTAATGGCGGTACTGACTTTAAAGAAATACATGGCCTTCGTTTGCGTTCTCAGTCACGTTCTATTCTCTAGGATGAATTGGCGTCTCTGTATGACCTAATTCAGCTTGGAACGCGGTCTCGAAGGACGTGTCTCACTACTATTCGTTCTACAGTTGACCTTTAGTGGTCATCCCAACGTTTCCGATGTTGACACTAGAGTGGCATCAAATGATATACCGTCTGCTCATTTTACTTCCCTCCTCGATTGTGTTGTTACGCCAGCTCTCCATGAGGAGTCTTGGGCAGCTTTTCATTGTAATGAGGTATCTCCATTGTAGTTCGTTCTCATTTCCGCAAATCACCTGGTTTGTTTGGGCTTCCCAAAGAATTTTGTGTTCGATTTTGACCTCTGATATGAGATACGACAACATCTGTGGTGAATGAAGTGGTGCAGGGTGTACACATCCCGCCCTCCTTTAAGGTTGGAAAAACTCTTCGGCTTCTGCTTCATTTGTCCGACGCAATGTTTTAACGTGTCTTCGCGTCCCCCAATCACTTACAGATCCCCTTTTTGCATGTCTACGACCTGCAAGCTGAACCCCTCCAATAAATGTTGGTAGGATAGGTAAAAATTAAGGCATATTCGTGAATTTTTTATTCATGTAAGTAATTTGGGGGTTGCTGTTCTTTTCCAGTCTCCAGTCACATCTCTCTGTAAAAACATTATGTCGCTGGACGTTTCCAAACCGCGCTTCCGATGTGTAGTTCCTTTCACGAGAGACATACTGGAAGGTTGTCTGATTAAATGTCAACCTACGTATTTTTCCGATGGAAGTGGCGTCGTCGTGGCACCGAGTCGTTCATAGCCTTCTGCGCACCAACGTTCGACCTGACCCTACTGGCCCTAGTGAGACAGACCGATGCAGTAGTTGAAACGGATACATTATGTCATCGGTTGGTCCCCTGCGGCCACAGAAAATGGAATCGGCTCCGTCGACAATTGGCATTTCTTGCCAGGTCCCGATTCAACTTTCTTTCCAAGAACGAAGAACAATACAGTAATGCGGATTGTCGCGTATTACGCTCAATACATGGTGGGTAATGGGCATGACCTGGACCCTTGTGCCTTTTACCAATATCTGATTACAGCCCATTGTACGTAGCAAAGGTTGTCACGCTCTCATGAGCTTTTCCCGAATATGCTGCATCTGCTACTTAATCCGTTCGAATGTTTCATTCCTGTTTCCTTGCTTTCGCTAAACTTTACAGAAAGCAACAGAAAAAGAAACCGGTTTTCTAGGTATTTTCAAAAATTGCTGCAGGCCATGACTGGAAATGAAGTTTCTTATTTTTTTAAAAGGCGGAAACTATGGAATATTGAATCCAGTTTCGTGTCTATCTGTTTTGAGTAGAAAGTTGTAAGATTTCAGCAAATAAATAAACAAAGATAAAAAACAAAAACCAATGAAAACAATAAATAAAAAAGGTAAGTACAGTGTATAGGACCAGTAAAGTGACAGGTGAGGAATCAGGGAGGGGAGGGGGGAGAGGGTACAGGAGACATCGTGGCCAGGCCTCTGATTCGATCCCTGACCCTTGCCCACCTACTCTCCAGCCGGCGTGAAAAAGAAAAAAAAATGTTAAGGCGACCACTTGCATAAATCGGGAAATCCGGGTTCGGTTTCTAGTCTGGCAAAAATTCTCATTTTGCTCATTCCTTTATAAATCTGATTATTTCATGATTGTTCGTATTCGCAGCTGAAAAAACATTTAATGTATTGATGTGACTTTTGGCTCTGAGGACGTATAAAAGAAGGTATTAACCAGCAAATAATTGAGGTTGTAGGTTGAAAGTGCTACTCTGAGATGAAGAGGTTGGTACAGGAAAGGAATTCGTTGCGGGACCCGTGAAGCCAGTCAGAAGACTCATGATTCAAAAAGAAAAAAATTTACCAGAGACACTTCCAGTCTGTACCTGATCTGAAGGCCGGTATACAGGAGTACGTTGCTCAGGCGCTACCAGAATACCTACAAGCACTTGTTGACCACGACGTTTTACGGATTCGGCATTCTCGTCTTCTCTGGTGCTCATATTGAACGAACTGTGTGGTTAATAATAAAACTACATTATACCTTTTTCACTTCTTTGACCTTTTCTTCCCACCTCCTGTTCCTAACCTGTTACGTAAACATTTCTATGCATCTGTCTTGCATTCAGAGCGCCATATTTGTAAATGGTAGCCAAAAGTGGAAATTTTTTTTAACATCATAAGTCGGTTT
The DNA here is from genome assembly GCF_023897955.1 of Schistocerca gregaria. Classification (NCBI taxonomy): domain Eukaryota; kingdom Metazoa; phylum Arthropoda; class Insecta; order Orthoptera; family Acrididae; genus Schistocerca; species Schistocerca gregaria. The sequence continues at coordinate 784,604,669 of NC_064921.1, read as the reverse complement.
TCGCAGCCTTATGATAGTTACAGCTCACACTGGACCTCTTGTCAGAAGCTGCACTTCAATTACAACCACCCGCGATTCGTGATGATTATGTTTCAGATCCGCAACCTAGTGAATGTCAATACAGTTCCTTTAATTAGACCACGACTAATTCAAGTGCCTCCCACATCGTTTGCCAGAATTAATGAGCTGCTTATACTCTTCACATTCACATTTCAGGGAGTGGGGGTGAGTGCAAACTAATGTCCCTAGGTACAGTCATAAACCAGGGGACGAGACATGAGTGTACCCCCCACCCCCACCCCGAATCCTTTTAATATTTATTTAATATTTGGACATTAATATCTGCACCGATACAGCTGTATAAGACACATTAAAACATATGGAATTTTTTGTAATTGGCAACACAGTATTGGCTCCCAATTTTATTCGCTGATGACCGAGACTTACTCAAGCGCAACGAAACTGAACTACATGTGGCCACGTACCAACCCAATGACTGAGTTTTAAACTGCACCTTTCTTGAAACAAATCTAAAGTAATGGTTTTGAGTGAAAAATAGTCATACTGTTCAAAGGCTGTAACTGACGATAAATTATGGTAAGTTCGCAAATTTAGCCTTTCGATGAGTAGGTGACCTGAGAAATAAATTCTACAAAGACCAATTAGTGTGTGACACTGTAAACACAGTGCTTACTAACAAAATGTAAAAGTACGCATAGATGTAATTTTGTAAGGCAATGTCATTGAGTAAGCTCTTGAGAAATGCAAATGTTCCCTAGCACTGTTCTTCAAGAAATACGCAGGAAGGAGATAAGGGATGACTTCTTTGTACTGCTCACACATATTGCTGCGTTAGTACTGAGACTAGTTAAATAGTTCGTACCAGCCAACACCTGCTTCATATTTGTTTTTTCCCCCTTTCAGGTCCACTTCCGTCGCTGGACAAGACAAAATGCCTCTACAATGGAAAACCATATGGTCATAACAGTATCCTGTTCCATGGAAAGTGGGGAGCACTCAAATCTCCATGCGTCCAAATATGTCGTTGCTACATCCTACCAGAAGGAATCTGGAAGTTAGTAAATACCTGTTTTAGCACTGTATTCCCTCCAAGCAATATCTGTGCCAGCACTTGCAGCAGATCAAAACAGAAATCTATTACAAAAGTACTACTTTCTCTGATACTGAAAGATAGAAAGGGGAAAAGGGAAATCAGGTATACTGCTTAATTACTTATTTGTATTTTATGCTATCAGTCACTTTTATTTGTTTTACGTTCTGTTTAACATACTGCAGTGTGTGTCGAGCGTGTTTGATCTCTTTCTCACCATAGAACCTGATGCAGAAATATTTGTATCCCACTCAGGCTATGGTGTCATGAGACACAGCCCGACACCAGTGGAAAACACTGGACACCAATTTCTAGCCCATCAGCGCCTCTCCAAATGCCCTAACAGCCACACCACCGGAGAACAGTAAACGAAAAGTCCTATGATGATATAGGTTAAGATATTTTCTTATGAAGTAACGGTTTTGGGGTATGTATTAGCACATGAAGATGAGCAAAACAAGCTCGAAACGTGTTGCAGTATGTTAGTTCAAACATAAAACAAATAAAAGTGACCGGTAGCGGTAAATACAAACAAGTAATTACTCCACACATTCGCGGTTCTGAAACGTAGCCCGTGTGGCCACAAGTAAGTATACTGTTGTCTTAAAACACGAGGATAAATTATGTTTTGTGATGTCATCCGATCTGCATAAATAAACTATCGCGTAATAGATACGATTACAAATAATGACTCAATTGTATTTCTCTGTGCGTCAGTAACTGAATGTATTGGAAAGATATGATTTAAATCTCAGTGTTAATCTGGGAAGGGAATTTAAATTCAGAGAGAAGCAATAAAACCAACTTTAAGATTTGTCGATCACAGCGTTTCTAGTTTTTGGCAGAGGCAGCTATGGTCTTAGTAGATCAGCTTAAGAGAATAGACTCCATCTTGAGAAGGGGAAAGAGGTTATAAGATGAATATCAACGATGGTCAAACAAGGATCATGCAGTATAATCGAGGTAAACCAAACACGTTGTGGAAATAGGTTTAGGAAAAGAGACACTAAGGGTAATAGATGAGATTTCCTGTTTCAGCAGCAAAGTAATTGACGTTGGCGAAGTAAAGTTACTATAAATTGCACACTGGCGGAAAGTAAAATACATTAATATCGAATAGAAAATCTGAGTATTAGGAAGGCTTGCCATAAAGCATTTGACTCAATTGCAGCCTTATAAGGAAGTGAAACGTGGTAGACGAACAATACAGACAAGCTGAGAATAGAAGCTTTCGGAATGTAATATTACGGAAGAATGCTGAAGATGAACTGCGTTCATTGGATAACCACAGAAGGGGTACTGCTTCGAGTCGACGAGAAAATATCTTCAGGACACAACTTGATTTAAAAAAGGGATATTTTGATACGACACGTCCTGAGGAATCAAGGAGTAGTTCATTTTGTAATGGAGTATAATGTGTGTTTTCTGTTTCTGGCGGGGGTGGGGGGGGGGGGGGTGGAGGGTGGGAGATAAAACTTGTACAGGAAATCCCAGCTTGACTATAGTGGGAATGGACGTAGAAATGCGGTATTTACGTAGAGATTTTATTTATTTAGCGTATGGCAGTTAAGTACATTTCAGTACTGGGTGACGTTATTCTACATTACATATATGCACAGACAAACATCTAGTCCTTGTATATATTCAATGAATTTCTGGGGTGCCATGATGAATTATTCAAAGTCCCCCCTGAATGCTCTGGCACTGCATTCTGCTCTGATGTGTTGGATGGTCTGCTTAGGCGCGGAGCAGTCACATTCTGGCGAAGACATCAGTCCTCAGTTGCAGAGTGAGTCAGCACATCTTCCATGCCCAGTTCTTAGTCGGTTCAGAGTTGAACGGATCTTGCAGGGATGATCAAACGCAGGTACTGCCTCAGTAATACAAGGCATTAGGTGGCAAGTTGTTGGTGCACTTTGGAGCCAGTCTCTTCTCCAAGAGCTGATGTCAGACTCAGTGAGGCTGTCGAGAGCAAGCGGAGGATGTCTTGAACGAAGCTTCTTGATACTGAGATCAGGTATATCGATGTGTAAAGGTAGTTCAGGGTTTGCTTCGATCTTGTATTCCCTGACCAAAGCTGCTTTTGGTGGCATCTTTGGGGACGGTATATGACTCAGGCCAGGTAGCCATATGTTAGCTGTAGACGTAACGGTTCCTGAAGTAATGTTCATAGTGTTGTTAGGTTCAACATCGATTTTGCTCACATGGCTACTGTTTAGCCGTACTAGTGCACAGTACTCCGCCGCAGAGTACACCAGGCTCAGCGCAGACGTCCTCAGGGTTGTTGAATTTGATCCCCAGGTGGTTCCGCAGACGTTACGGATCAGGATGCTTCTTGTTCTCGCCTTGGCAGCTGCTTTTGTAAAGCGTGATTCAAATGACGAGGTTCTGTCTAACGTGACCCCTAGGTACCTTGGCTCCTTGTTGTGGTTGAGGCGTGTGTCGTCAAAGTATACTTCCAGAGCACTGTCGGCTTCTCTGTTATTCAGATGGAAGCAAGTTACTTCTGTCTTAGTGGCATTAGGCCTAAGCCTCCATTTACGAAAGTATGCTGCCAGGGCAGACAGATCGGATGCAGGGTTTCTTCAATTGTATCAAAATCGGTGTGCCTTGTTGCATTGGCCCACTCATCGGCATAACGAAATTTCGTACAAGCTGTCTCTGGCATGTCAGAAATGTATAGGCTGAAAAGCAGTGGGGCTAATACCGAGCCTTGAGGCAAGCCATTTTGAAGAAATTTCGGGGGTACTGACCTTTTTTCCCATGATGACCTGGAATCCTCTGTTGCCAATCATGTTACCAATACACTTTGTCACTTTTTGATAGGGAATTATTTTCATCAGTTTATAGAGTAGGACTTGTCCATCATAGGCTGCTGACAAGTCAATGTAGGACATAGATGTTTTCACTTTCTTTATCAATCCCGCTTCATTATATGTTGTAAGGGCCAGGACTCCACAGCTTCGGTTGGGACGAAGGCCGGCTCATTCTACTGAGATGGCCGTGAGTATTGTCTAAACGATCCTGTTAAGTAGTAGTTCCAGAAGTTTGTACACCATGCTAAGCAGTGCTATGGGTCGGCAGTTTTGCGGAGGATTTCCCGGTTTACCTGGCTTGAGGAGGAAGATTCTCTTGGCACGAATAGGTTCTTGGGGTATATTTCCTGCCTGCAGTAGTGATGCGAAGAACTTTGCTAACCATATTTTCGTATATTTGCCAGACTTGATAAGAAATTCTGGGAGGATGTCATATGAGCCAGGGTTATTACTTGGTTTTGTGTCCTTTCTTGCTGCCTATACCCCTTCGGGGGTGATGTCGCATGAATATTTATTATCAACACTGACTGTTGTTTTTAGCTTTCTAAGCTCACGTTTAATGCATATTGTTGTCTTTCGGTGGTTTACCCCTTTAGATGTTTTATCATTGTGCAAAGCAGTTTTGTCAGGTGTTGTGGGGTTTTCTGCTGGAGTGATACGGCTGGCTCCTCCTTGTTTTCGAAGCAGGGACCATGTTTTTCTGCTGGATACTTTAAAGTCCATAGAGTGAGTAGTTTCCATCCACTTCTGTCGTCGTGCACTATCACGGCTGCATATAAGTTCGTCTGCTATTCCTCTGTCACTGTTGCTTTGGTAGTCATTATACAGTTCCTCACATTTCTCGTCCCAGTATTCCTTGGGGTGTCCTCAAGGTATGTGCTTTCTTGCTGTGTTGATGACTGCCCCCACAAATCTTTTATATCAAAGGTTGGAGGGATCCATCACAGACATTTACCGAGGTCTTCAGAGTAAGCTTTCAAATCCACTTTTCGTAGGTTCCATCTGGGTCGAGGAGTTTATGTTATCAATGGAATACTAAGACTGGGCGGTGTTAACCATGAGCGAAATCTGGCAAAACACTTCGGCTTGTGTTGACCAGCTGATTTTCATCAGCTGTGGCAAAGCATGGGCCTGGTCATACTCTCGTTTCCGAGATGCTGATCTGAAGTAACCGCGATCTTCAGCATCGAAAAATGAGGTGGACGTTGTTTTCTGCTGCCCAGTTTGCTAAGGCTTCATCATTTGTATCAGTTGTTCTGTATTGCCATTGCACGTGGTGGCTATTAAAGTCTCCTACATAGATCGCGGGATGGCGGTATTATTGGAGCACGTCTGCTGGCCATGCGGATCCTCGTTGTTTGTAAATGTTGCTTATGACCAGTTCACCTATTCTGATAATCACAGAGTGGATATTGTCATTTGCGGAAGTGGATACAAGTGAGCGTTCTCTGTTTTATTTTTGACGTATGTGGCTACTCCATAGGCATGGTGGTATGTTGCGCCAATGATATCGTATGCTGGTATTTTTCCTCAGGAGCGTAGTTAATCTTCATTATCTGTGTGGGTTTCCTGTAGGACAACTACGTCAGTGTTGTGCTTAGTCAACAACTTTTGAAGAATTTGGCATTTGGTTTTACTAATGCCCTCAGTATTCAGTTGGCATATTTTAATACTTACTCCAAGTTTCTTAGATGTTTGGCCGTGAGAAGGGCTTTTGATGTGATTATGACTCATTTCCTCTCGGTTATGTACTTCTCGAATAGCCAGGAGATCTATAAAGATTGTGTAGTTGTCAGGTTTGTTGCCTTCTTAGCACCACCCAGGGGTCACGTGTGGGACAAATTTCAGGTTTACACCCACGGACGTGAAGCAACATCGACCCCCTAACTAGATATGAAAGGACTAGCAAACGAGAGCCAATCTTCGGACGGAAGACCACGACAACAAAAAGGAAAAAAGCACGAAATAAACCATCACGGGCTTCATGTTTGTGTCATTTTATTCGAGATTTTTGTGGCTGAGCTGCTGCGTTCCTTGAAAGAAACAGGCAGCGAGCTTAACTTTGAATATATCTGGTGTTGTCAGAATAGGAGAAAGCGACTGCAAGCATATGATCAAGTGTAAAATTAAAAACATTTTAAAAAATTCTTATAAAACTTATTTAAAACTTTCAGAACTTTTGTATATATTATCCCAATCTGATTTAACTCTCTCTCTCTCTCTCTCTGTCCCTCCCTCCCTCTCTCTCTCTCTCTCTCTCTCTCTCTCTCTCTCTCTTTCTCTCTCTGTCTCTCTCTCTCTCTCTCTCTCTCTCTCTCTCTCCTTTTTTTTTTTTTTTTTTTTTTTTTTTTTTTTTTTTTTTTTTTTTTTTTTTTTACAATGTGCTGACTAGTTTCGGTAGCTTAACTACCATCGTCAGATCTGAGAAAAGGCAAACCAAAACAATATTTCCTTGAGTAAGAAATTTATGTAAAAACTGATATTGGTTTATTTTACTTTATGTCATATTAAACATAAAACAAATAAAAGTGACCTGTAGCAGAAAATACAAATAAGTAATTATTCCACACAGTCACGGTTCCCAAACATAGCCAGTATGGCCACAGATTCTACTTTCAACGTGGTAACTTGACTAACTTGACATTGCATAGAGTAGGGCCACACGTTGCTACCCGATGATTGTAGCTGAACGCCCAAAAGAGCATTAAGCGATAATAACTACGAGAGTATTTTCCAGACGAATGAACGTATTTAGCTCGGCGCCAGATGATGTCAGAGGCGAATGAATACTGTTTTTACGACTTTGCACACTAATTATATACTGGGAAATAAATAAGAAATATCTATTTGAGAAAGGCTAATTCTTTGAACGTATCACGTTATCTAAGACAGCAACTGAAACAAAAACCCTGTACATCATCGTAAAAAGTTTTCGTTATTGTTATTTGTTTGTCAGTACATAATATACTTCCCTTTAATTTCGTCTTATGCTGTGCATAGCACATTTTACTTGGAGATTTAAAAGTATGTCATGGACAATGCAACAGTCGTGTACACTGCCAGGGGATTTATAATACTGCATGTGGTACGTTAATTACATAAAAATTTTTAAAGGTAAGCCAACAACAATTTTTACATAACTTTGTTACTTAAGAAAATAGTTCTATTGTTTTGTCTGTCCTCAAATCTGAAGATGGTAACCAAGCTGCTGAAACTGGTCATAATTTCAAAAAATAGTAAAAGTATAAAGGTTTTGAAAAAATGTATCAAAAGTTTTTAATTTTTTAATAATTTTACATTTTAACTTTATTAATCTAAGGCCACCTTCTGAGAATTCACCCACCACTACATAGACTAATGCATCATGCTGTTTACGTCAACTGCGTTTTGAATTCTGTAACTGCCTAATATATTTACATCCAGCACCAAAATTTGACACTATAGGTACCACGTTTCCAAAATTATATATTTACATCTGACTGTAAATTAGTTGTAAATACAGGCACTAGTGTGCAAAGTCGTAAAAATTGTATTTATTCTCCTCGGACATAGTTCATTCGCCAGGAAAATACTGTAGTACTAATTCTCGCTTAATGTTTACTTTTGGCGTTCGACTACAAATTTCGAGCACTAACGTGTGACCCTCAGCTACGCAGTGTTAAGTTACCACGTTGTGAGTAGAATCTGTGAAGTTACCTTACTGTCCGGTGGGTCCGAAGTCGAGTAGCAGTAGCAGAAGTAGCAGTGCGACATGTCAACATAATGAAATGTTACACGTGACTTGTGGTGGCTCTGCAATTTTAATTTCTAATTTAATTTATAATCGCTTTTCCCCTGCAGGCAATGCCTACGCTCGCTAAATTCTCAGTCAGTTTTACATGTCTCTTTGTGCCTAAAATTCCAAATGGTTCAAATGGCTCTGAGCACTATGGGACTCAACTGCTGTGGTCATTAGTCCCCTAGAACTTAGAACTACTTAAACCTAACTAACCTAAGGACATCACACACATCCATGCCCAAGGCAGGATTCGAACCTGCGACCGTAGCAGTCGCGCGATTCCGGACTGCGCGCCTAGAACCGCGAGACCACCGCGGCCGGCCCTAAAATTCCCTCTTTCACATAGCGAGAAGGTGCTTCCTTTAGAAATGTGTAAAAAGTGTCAGTTGTTCGATGAATAACGCTTTTTTTCTGGCAGACGCTTTAAACAAAACAGTCTTTGTGATTCTCTCTCTATGTTTTATTCCGTAGGGGAGAAGCGAGGTTCTCTTGTGACGACACGATATGCTCTCACTTGACGATACCTGACGGCTGTTATCCGACCTACAGTTTAGACCAGTGCTGTAGCAGTGGACAGAAGTGTGGTAAGTAGGAACCAATGCTCTGAATGATTGGAAAGGCGTCAGTTTCTTTTAATTCTATTTCGTCTGAATTTCAGTTGTGTTACGGACGAGATGAAAGGAATAATTCTTCTTAAAAAACTCTTTCATGTGTCATTATCTGTTGGATGTGACATAATGTATACTGGATTAAATCATACGTATATCACTACTCTTAATAACTTGAAGCTCTTACAGTCTAGACTTATGAGGAAAGCAGCTTAGAGGAAGTGTAGTGCGGTTTTTGCCCAAAGCTACCCGACATGATATCTTCACTCTAAGAACGCCCATCAAACACTTATACAGAAAACCAAGACCTCCCATGTGCGTGGCAGCGGGGCTGAAATACCTAGTTTTTACTTTTTATGGGCGGTTTGTTTTCCTTAGTTTTGTGAGACTTAGTGCGATTTTCTGTAATACTATCGCCTTTTTCAAGAGACTGAAAATTATTTTAGTTGCCAGTCAGAAAGTGATGGAGAACATTCATACCATAATCATCAGTCCACAAGCCCACAATTCAGGTCGCCAAAACTGAAATAAATGTTCAGACTTTCTGTTCATAATCAAGAGGAGTCAGGAACCACGACGATAAATAACAGTAGCCGGCCGTTAGGACCGAACGGTTCTAGGCACTTCAGTCCGGAACCGCGCTGCTGCCACCGTCGCAGGTTCGAAATCTGCCTCGGGCATGGATGTATGTGATGTCCTTAGGTTAGTTAGGTTTAAGTAGTTCTAAGTCTAGGGGACTGATGACCTCAGGTGTTAAGTCCCATAGTGCTTAGAGACATGTGAACCATTTTCAAATAAGAGTATACTCTCTTTTAACAAATCAGAAAATTCGAGAAGAGTTCACACACACTGGTACGGAATACCCGCATTATGATGTCTGTGGTGGGAAGGACAGGGCCAAAGGGACATTGAAGATGATTCGTGTTGTGAACTTTCTTTTCCTTTTATCAGAACACGTTAGATTTAGTTAAACATCTGTCGGGAAAACACCTAAAGTGATAAAGACTACCAACAAACAGAATAATTTAGAATCATAAAACACGAGATTGAGTAACAGGAAACAGATTAAATAATATAATAAAAAACCGTAGCAGTACAATAACCCGAAAGAAAGTTTAAGATTAACAATCCAAAATAGGAGTACACTCCGCAAATAAGCACCGTATAAGAAAATTTCTGTGCCACTGGATAGCGGAGATGCGCAAGGCAAGCAAGATTAATAGCGTGGCAAAATTGATGTTAAATATTGCGTCCTGAATGACACAAATAATCAGTGAGAACTTTCATGAAATTAACAGATCTTACATTGTAACGCCAAATAAACTGGAGTAGGCATCCGTATTAAAATACAGAGATATGTGAACAGGCATAACATGGAGCTGCGGTCGGGAAAGCGTGTATAAGACAACTGTCTGGCGCTGTCGTTAAATCAGTTACTGCTGTTGCAATGGCAGGTTATCAAGATTTAAGTGAGTTTGAACTTGAATATCAGGAATCCGGTAAAGCATCAAATCTCCAACATCGCTGCGGCCGAAACAGACCCTGCAAGAACAGGACCAACGACGACTGATGAAAATCGTTCACTGTGACAGAAGTGTAACCTTTCTGCAAATTGCTGCAGATTTCAACGCTGGCCCATCGACAAGTGTCAGCATGCGAACCATCGATATGGGCTTTCGGAGCCGAAGGCAGACACGTGTACCCTTGATGACTGCACGACACAGAGGTTTACGCCTCGCCTGGTCCCGTCAACACCGACATTGGAAGAGTCTCGTTTCGAATTGCTTTACGGGTATGGAGACAACCACATGAATCCATGGACCCTGCAAGTCAGCAGGGGACTGTTCAAGCTGGTGCAGGCACTGTAATGGTGCAGTCGTGTGCAGTTGGAGTAATACGGGAGCCCTACGTCTAGATATGACTCTGACAGATGACACATACGTAAGCATCCTCTCTGATCACCTGCGTCCATTCATGCCCATTGTGCATTTCGTCGGACTTCGGCAATTCCAGAAGGATAATTCGACACTCCGCACGTCCAAAATTGCTACAGAGTGGCTCCAGGGACACTCTTCTGAGTTTAAACACTTCCGCTGGCCCCAAACTCCCCATACATGAACATTATTGAGCATATCTGGGATGCCTTGCAACGTGCTGTTCAGAAGAGATCTCCACCCCCTCGTACTCTTTCGGATTTATGAACAGCCTTGCATGATTCATGGTGTCAGTTCCCCCCCCCCGCACTACTTCAGACATTAGTCGAGCCTGGGTCAATTCGTGTTTCGGCACGATATGAGACAGATGTACTAGTTTCTTTGGCTCTTAAGTGTACATAAACAGTGACTGGTAAGAGTGAACTCGTTGTTTCATACGATAACATTATCGTAATTCGTTGAAGTTTTCCTACCGTATTCAGCCACTTCTGCTCGAAATTCCAAGTACTGCTAATTATCACTCCATCTGTCAATTAAGCATCGTTAACTTGTTACCTTATAAGTGCTACCGCCGGTGCACAAAACATAATCATCGGATTGAAATACAAGCTTTCCAGTAAATTATCATTCCAAGAAAGTTCACTTTCACACATTTACACAAAATGGGCGCTATAGCCACTTAGATCAATAAATACTCAATTCACTATCTTTAGTGCCATCCCAGGCTTAGAGTAAGCGATCGTGGACAGCACTGCACCACATTCTGAAGCGTATAAGCATTTAGCGAGTTACGTCAAGGGCGACTGACGACGATCGAATCACTCTGATATACCACTACGGTAGTCCTTTTTTATACCGCCTATGTTGCTTCGGAGCGGACTAGAAAGAGAACGCCTACAGCTAGAATGTCATACGTTTACAGCATTGCTCACATACCATCCTTTTTCACAACCTCACACATGTCATTGCTAGTTGGAGACCAACAGCTATCTAAATTTTTCTATGAGCAATACTGTACTCTAAAGTATGTACCACACAGCTTGTAGCTAGATAACTCTTAAATTACATTTTCCTGAACTTTTCTAATGGAACGGAGTATAGATTGTAACCTCATAACTGTCGCTGTTCTGCCATCTGTACATACGTAAAGATACATGATTTTCTGGTGATGAGGTGCAACTCCATCATCACTTCTTATACGCTGAAGAACAAAAGAAACTCGTACACCTGCCTAATATCGTGTACGCCCCCCCTCCTCCCCACCCAAACACACACACACACACCTAGCACACAGAAGCGCCGCACCGCGACATGGCATGGTCTCGACTAATAACAAAAATAGTGCTAGAGAGAACTGACACCATGAATCCTGCTGGGCTGTCCATAAATCCATAAGAGTACGAGGGGGAGGAGATCCCTTCCTGAACAGCACGTTGTAAGGCATCCCAGATATGCTCAACAGGGGAGTTTGGTGGCCTGTGGAAGTGTTCCTGGAGCTACTCTGTAGCAATTCTGCATGTGTGGGGTGTCGCATTGTCCTTCTGGAATTGCTCAGGTCCGTAGGAACGCACAATTCACATGAATGGATGCTAATGACAGACAGGATGCTTACGTACGTGTCACCTGTCATAGTGGTATCTACACGTGTAAGCGGTCCCAAATCACTCCAACTGCACTCGCCCCACACCATTACAAGACTTCCACCAGCTTGAACAGTCCCCTGCTGGCATGAGGTTGTCACCATACTCGTGCACGTCCATCCGTTCTAAAGGCACTGAAGACCCATGTCGATGATGTTTCGTTGAATGGTTCGCACGCTAACACCTGTTGATGGGCCACCATTGGAATCTGCAGCAATTTGCGGAAGGGTTGCACTTTTGTCACGTTGAACGATTATTTTCAGTCGCCTTTGGTCCTTTTGTTGCAGGAATTTTTTCCGGCTGCAGCGATGTGGGAGATGTGATGTTTTACCGGATTATTGGCATTCACGGTACACTCGTGAAGTGGTCATACCGGAAAATACCCACTTCATCACAACGTCGGAGATGCTGTGTCCCATTGCTCGTGCGCCGAGTATAATTCCACGTTCAAACTCACCTAAATCTTGATAACCTGCCACTGTAGCGGCAGTAACCGATCTAACAACTGCGCCAGAGACTTGTTGTCTTATATAGGCATTTACGACAGCAACGCCGTATTTTGCCTGTTTCCATATCTCTGTATTTGAATACGAATGCCTATACCAGTTTCTTTGGCGCTGCAGTGAAGTTACATAACTCTTAAAGTGCAATTTCTAAACTTTTTCTAAAGGTACTGAGCACACATTGCAACCTCTGAAGTGTCTCTGTTCTACCGTCTGTACCTCGGTATAAGGTTACATCCTCTGGTAACTAGACACAAGTCCATCGTCACTTCGTTTAAACATTGTGCCACAGTTCCATCATTGATATGTGTAAAGGCTACTTAATCTATCATGTTTTTACTAATTTTAGTGAAAGGTGCGGTGAAATGAAAGTGGAAATTCTGCCACAAGGGGTACACGGAACGGTTCCACTGAAAAGTAATCACAAGAATCGTTAATCCGTTCACGCCACAATCACAAGAATCGTTAATCCGTTCACGCCACGGGGAGACGAGACAGTCAACTCCTGTTCCGTAGAAAGAGGTCGACCGCTGACGGAGCCACAACAGCACCCATTCTTGCACTCCTATTGTTACCGACGTCCATGTACGTTTTTCTTTAGATCGCCAAAGACATGTAAATCACACGGTTGAAAGATCGGACTATTACAGTGTTTACCAACCAAACCGCTGAAAAGTATCCTTCGTCCGATTTGCGGTGAGGGACGGGCTTATCGTGCAATGACCATTTCGATCCCGAGGGCAAGTGCCAAGGGTAGCAGTGGAAACATCGCACATCTCCTCCGCCAAAGTAATCCACAGTTGTTCACACAAGTTCCAGGAGGGCCATGATGATCTTCTTCTTCGACGGACGGAGCCGTCCGATCGTCGGTTTCCTCGAGCGTCGAACCACAATCAATGCGCATCGCTACGAAGACTCTTTGCAGGAACTGCGACGCGACATAAAGTCAAAACGCTGAGGAATGCTGTCGGACGAAGTCATCCTGTTTCACGATAACGCCCGCACTCTCACTGCCAATCGGATGAAGGCTACCCTTCAGCGATTTGATTGGGAAACACTGCAACGTCCTCCTTATATCCCGGATCTTTCACCGTGCGCTTTCCACATCTTTGGTGATCTGGAGAAAGACATGAGGTATACGTCGGTCTCAGTAAACGAGGAAGAGTGGGTGCGATTATGCATTCGCCAGCGGCCGGACGCGATTTACGAAACAGACTGGCCCCCACAGAGAGGTCAACTACGATAGTAATTTCTGTATAGAAGGTAGTCATGTAACAAGACTGGAGTATTCCAACATTCGTCTAGGGTAGCGATATTTTCAAGAGTAATGTGATGTCATCGATCAGTATATTTCATTGTTTCGTTTAACTTTCAAGTTGTAAAGGCGACATGAACATGTTTGTGCAGTACATCTAATAAAGATAATCATTATCAATTAGTCGCAAAAATATCGTCTTCCAAGTTGGTGAAAAACTTCCACATTTACGAACTCGTTTCCTTTCCAAGCGAAATGTTCTAATATGAACTAATTTGATAGCCCAGAGAAGAAACGAGGATGATTTTTTTTAAAGTGCAGTAGGAGTTAGGACGTTGCCGTGGAGCAAACAAATCTTTTCGTACAGTCAGCCGCGGTGCTTCGTTTTCACAGCCTCCCGAAACCTCATAAATTTCGGTTTCCCCCACCAATCCCCCCCTTTGACGATCTGACTCCTGCGAGGATAACTAGTTGTCACTACAACCTCAGAGTCCAAAAACGCCCAGCATTAACTTGCCCGAATACGATTGGTTCTTCGCCCTCTCTGGCAGCGGTGAATGCACAAGTTCCCAATACTACGAGCAGTCGCGGAACCCAGCGACAGCAACTGCTGTCATGTTCAGAATGTCTCGGAATATCACTGACTGATTCTGTTATTATGTATACATTTTTCCGATAGCCTTGTAAATGTCAGTTACGAATGTACTGTAACTACCAGAGACACGTGTTTATGGCGTGTTGACACCGAAAAGCAGGTCCTTATTTAAGAACCTATAGCGTCATCAGTGCTTTATTACGAAAAGACTTACAAACTTTATTTATAAAAATGAGACATTCAAAAATTGAATAATATATTTTTATCATGTAGCCGTAAAATAATAATTTCTCTATGTAAGTTTCGATTGCAAAGAAATAATTTATGACAAAATGATCTAAAGAGGTGACAAGATACGCTCTTTTGCTGGCAAATGTAAGCATATTTGTATGAGTTAAGCAAATTATATATATATTGAGTTAATCTTATTGTGCACTTTTAATTTGTAAGAGGTGGTCCCGATTTCATGTCCGCCTTCCTTGAATTAACCTGCATTCAAGTAATTTACAGTTCAACAATCGCAGCTGCCGATGCAGCCTACGGCGCCATTACGTGGCGATATTAACTTATGAAAAATTTGCTGAAGCGAAATACTCGCCAGCTATTAACATAATATTAATTTTTCTCCACAGCCGCAAGAAGTTGCAGAAATACGTAGCTTTAATGTTCTTATTTTCAGTACCATAGCCGAGAGCCAGAGCCAGGACTCCGACTACGTGGCAATGGTTAACGGAGGTAAGAGAAAAAGTACTCTCGCGCGTGTGTGGGCCGCAATTGTAATCAATAACTAAAGATATTTTGCTTTAATGTGAGCTGACTAGCCGAGGAAATTAATATGAAAAGTTCATTACATTGTTCAGCTTATATACTCATGTTTTAAGATTCAGCGAGTCTAACATTCATTAACGTAACAAATAATTTGAGATTAATATTGTTAAAAAAGAGAAATTCAGGAAAGCATTTAATCGTAAATCAAAATTAAATTAAATATCATTTTTATTGAGGCCCACCACGTAAGTCGGCAACAATCAAAAAATAATAATAACAATAATAATATATTAAATTACGACGGCCGATGGACGCGAGAAACCGAAGCCTTTATGATGAATCTGTAACTTCCAAAACGGTACTAAAAATACAAACACAATTTTTTATTGAGTTTTCTCATTCATTTTACTGTTTACGTTTCGCCAAGTAAACTACCGGCTATTAAAATTGCTACACCAAGAAGTAATGCAGATGGTAAACGGGTATTCATTGGACAAATATATTATACTAGGACTGACATGTGATTACATTTTCGCGCAATTTTGGTGCATATATCCTGAGAAATCAGTACCCAGAACAACCATCTCTGGCCGTAATAACGGCCTTGATACGCCTCGGCAATGAGTCAAACAGAGCTTGGGTGGCGTGTACACGTACAGCTAGCTGCTCATGCAGTTGTGACGAGCCAGTTGCCTGGCCAGCATTGACCAGACGTTTTCAGTTGGTGAGAGATCTGGAGAGTGGTGCTGGCCAGGGCAACAATCGAACATTTTCTGAATCCAGAAAGGCCCATACAGGACCTAGAACATGCGATCGTGCATTATCCTGCTGAAATGTAGGGTTTCACAGGAATCGAATGGAAGGTAGAGCGACGGGTCGTACCACTTCTGAAATGCAATGTCCACTGTTCAAAGTGCCGTCAATGCGAACAAGAGGTGACCGAGACGTGAAACCAATGGCACCCCATACCATCACGCCGGGTGATACGCCAGCATGGCGATGACGAATACACGCTTCCATTGTGCGATGTCGCCAAACACGGATTCGACCATTATGATGCTGTAAACACAACCTGGATTCATCCGAAAAAATGACGTTTTGCCATTAGTGCACCCAGGTTCGTCGTTGAGTACACCATCTCAGACGCTCCTGTCTGTGACGCAGCGTCAAGGGTAACGGCAGCAATGGTCTCCCAGCTGATAGTCCATGCTGTTGCAAACGTCGTCGAACTCTTCGTGAAGATGGTTGTTGTCTTGCAAACGTCCCCATCTGTTGACTCAGGGATCGTGACGTGGCTGCACGATCCGTTACAGCCATGAGGATAAGATGCCTGTCACCTCGACTACTAGAGATACGAGGCCGTTGCGATCCAGCACGGCGTTCCGTATTACCCTCCTGAACCCACCGATTCCATATTCTGCTAACAGTCATTGAATCTCGACCAACGCGAACAGCAATGTCGCGATACGACAAACCGCAATCGCGATAGGCTACAATCCGAAAATTATCAAAGTCGGAAACGTGATGGTATTCATTCCTCTTCCTTACATGAGGCACCACAACAACGTTCCACCAGGCAACGCCGGTCAGCTACTGTTTGTGTAAGAGAAATCGGTTGGAAACTTTCCTCATGTCAGCACGTTGCAGGTGTCTCCACCGGCGCCAGCCTTGTGTGAAAGGTCTGAAAACCTAATCATCTGCATATCACAGCATCTTCTTCCTATCGGTTAAATTTCGCGTGTGTAGTACGTCATCTTCGTGGTGCAGCAATTTTAATGGCCAGTAGAGCATAAGCATAATTCACATATAACAGTTACTGCAGAAGATGCCCATACACACAAATAAATGCATTTCAGCTAAGGTATAAGGTATTTATGAAGCTACATAGACATGCTTATCTTAATTTTCCATGCGTTACCTCATTCTCTTAGTAAATTACATATACGCTGATGAGCCAAAACATTATGACCTTCTACTTAAAAACTTGTTGGTCCACTTCTCAAATGCAATTCAGCAGAGATTCAGCGTGCCATGTATTCGAAAAGTACTTGATAGCTTTCCAGAAGTTTGTGGCACCAAAGGCCCACGCACAGGTCTCTACATCTACATCTACATCCATACTCCGCAAGCCACCTGACGATGTGCGGTGGAGGGTACCTTGAGTACTGTAAGTAGGCTGTTTAGGTTTTTATGCTGGTAACACCACGTAGCGCTCTATATGAAAATCACTGGCTGTGCTGTGTGCAGTCTGTGGCTGGTTGGCATTGTTGGAACATTCGCTATTGTAGTGTTGGGCAGTTGAATGTGAACAGCGCATAGCGTTGCGCAGTTGGAGGTGAGCCGCCAGCAGTGGTGGATGTGGGGAGAGAGATGGAGGAGTTTTGAGAGCGGATGATCTGGACGTGTCTCCATCAGAGACAGTGAATATATATATATATAGGGTCAGTCACCTAACATTACCGCTGGATATATTTGGTAAACCACATCAAATACTGACGAATCGATTCCACAGACCGATCTTGAGGAGTGGGGCTAGTGTAATTGGTTAATACAAACCATAAAAAATGCACGGAAGTATGTTTTTTGACACAAACCTACGTTTTTTAAATGGAACCCTGTTAGTTTTGTTAACATATCTGAACATATAAACACGTAATCAGTGCCGTTTGTTACACAGTAAAATGTTCATTACATCCGGAGATATTGTAACCTAAAGTTGACGCTTGAGTACCACTCCTCCGCTGTTTGATCGTGTGTATCGGAGAGCACCGAATTACGTAGGGATCCAAAAGGTACGGTGATGGACCTTAGGTACAGAAGAGACTGGAACAGCACATTACGTCCACATGCTAACACCTTTTTATTGGTCTACTTCACTGACGCACATGTACATTACGATGAGGGGTGAGGTACACGTACACACGTGGTTTCCGTTTTCAATTACGGAGTGTAATAGAGTGTGTCCCGACATGTCAGGCCAATAGATGTTCAATGTGGTGGCCATCATTTGCTGCACACAATTGCAATCTCTGGCGTAATGAATGTCGTACGCGCCGCAGTACATCTGGTGTAATATCGCCGCAGGCTGCCACAATACGTTGTTTCATATCGTCTGAGGTTGTAGGCACATCACGGTACACATTCTCCTTTAACATACCTCACAAAAAGAAGTCCAGAGGTGTAAGATCAGGAGAACGGGCTGGCCAATTTATGCGTCCTCCACGTCCTATGAAACGCCCGTCGAACATCCTGTCAAGGGTCAGCCTAGTGTTAATTGCGGAATGTGCAGGTGCACCATCATGCTGATACCACATACGTCGACGCGATTCCAGTGGGACATTTTCGAGCAACGTTGGCAGATCATTCTGTAGAAACGCGATGTATGTTGCAGCTGTTTGGGCCCCTGCAATGAAGTGAGGACCAATGAGGTGGCCGGACTCGGTGGTCTCGCGGTTCTAGGCGCTCAGTCCGGAACCGCGCGATGCTACGGTCGCAGGTTCGAATCCTGCCTCGGACATGGGTGTGTGTGATGTCCTTAAGTTAGTTAGGTTTAAGTAGTTCTAAGTTTGAACCATTTTTTGAACCAATGAGGTGGTCGTCAATGATTCCGCACCATACATTTACAGTCCACGGTCGCTGTCGCTCTACCTGTCTGAGCCAACGAGGATTGTCCACGGACAAGTAATGCATGTTCCGTAGATTCACTGCGCCGTGGTTTGTGAAACCCCTCTTCATCGGTAAACAGCTAGAACTGCAACGCATTCTCTGTTAATGCCCATTGACAGAACTGCTCTCTATGATTAAAGTCATCACCACGTAATTGCTGATGTAGCGAAACATAAAACGGGTGAAAGCGGTGACGATGCAGTATGCGCAAGACACTACTCTGACTCAGTCCACCGGCTCTCGCAATGTCCCGTGTACTCATGTGTGGGTTCATGTCAACAGCAGCTAACACACCAACTGCACCCTCTTCTCCTGTGACGGACCTGTTACGGGCCCGTTTCGTGCTCCGACCATACCTGTTGCATACAGTTGGCGGTAGATGTTTTGCAATGTGCTGCACGTTGGATGCTCTCTGTCCGGGTACCGTTCTGCATACACCCTGCAGACTTCAGCTGCATTTCGTCGACACTCGCCATAGATGAGTATCATCTCCGCCTTTTCAGAGTTCGAATACACCATCGTCACAGTTCCTACAACACTACACTATCACAGACGTCTGGTAACACGGTGTACTACAGTTGGTCTGCTTGCGGAGACGAATGCAGAATAACAAAAGCAGCAAGCGCTACATGCGGACACTGCGACAACTAGACCAAACGACAACTGTGTACTACAGCCACACTCGTAAACACGTTCGTCATCGTAAACATGTCCCTGCAGATGCTGCTAGCCGACCGTGGCCCGCGTTTGTTACAACACGCAACTGAACGTCGGAGGTTTCTAGCGTCAACTTTAGGTTACAATATCTCCGGATGTAATTAACATTTTACAATGCAACAAACGGCACTGATTATACGTATTTGTTTATATGTTCAGATATGCTAACGAAACTAACGTGGTTCCATTTTTTAAAAAAAACGTAGGTTTGTGTTAAAAAAAAAGATACTTCCGTGCATTTTTGTATGGTTAGTATTAAACAATTACGCTAGCCCCTCTCCTCACGTTCGGTCTGTGGAATCGGTTCGTCAGTACTTGTTATGGTTTACGAAATATATCCAGCGGTAACGTTAGGTGACTATATACTCATGGAAATGGAAAAAAGAACACATTGACACCGGTGTGTCAGACCCACCATACTTGTTCCGGACACTGCGAGAGGGCTGTACAAGCAATGATCACACGCACGGCACAGCGGACACACTAGGAACCGCGGTGTTGGCCGTCGAATGGCGCTAGCTGCGCAGCATTTGTGCACCGCCGCCGTCAGTGTCAGCCAGTTTGCCGTGGCATACGGAGCTCCATCGCTGTCTTTAACACTGGTAGCATGCCGCGACAGCGTGGACGTGAACCGTAAGTGCAGTTGACGGACTTTGAGCGAGGGCGTATAGTGGGCATGCGGGAGGCCGGGTGGACGTACCGCCGAATTGCTCAACACGTGGGGCGTGAGGTCTCCACAGTACATCGATGTTGTCGCCAGTGGTCGGCGGAAGGTGCACGTGCCCGTCGACCTGGGACCGGACCGCAGCGACGCACGAATGCACGCCAAGACCGTAGGATCCTACGCAGTGCCGTAGGGGACCGCACCGCCACTTCCCAGCAAATTAGGGACACTGTTGCTCCTGGGGTATCGGCGAGGACCACTAGCAACCGTCTCCATGAAGCTGGGCTACGGTCCCGCACACCGTTAGGCCGTCTTCCGCTCACGCCCCAACATCGTGCAGCCCGCCTCCAGTGGTGTCGCGACAACCGTGAATGGAGGGACGAATGGAGACGTGTCGTCTTCAGCGATGAGAGACGCTTCTGCCTTGGTGCCACTGATGGTCGTATGCGTGTTTGGCGCCGTGCAGATGAGCGCCACAATCAGGACTGCATACGAACGAGGCACACAGGGCCAACACCCGGCATCATGGTGTGGGGAGCGATCTCCTACACTGGCCTTACACCTCTGTTGATCGTCGAGGGGACACTGAATAGTGCACGGTACATCCAAACCGTCATCGAACTCATAGTTCTACCATTCCTAGACCTGCAAGGGAACTTGCTGTTCCAACAGGACAATGCACGTCCGCATGTATCCCGTGCCACCCAACGTGCTCTAGAAGGTGTAAGTCAACTACCCTGTCCAGCAAGATCTCCGGATCTGTCCCCCATTGAGCATGTTTGGGACTGGATGAAGCGTCGTCTCACGCGGTCTGCACGTCCAGCACGAACGCTGGTCCAACTGAGGCGCCAGGTGGAAATGGCATGGCAAGCCGTTCCACAGGACTACATCCAGCATCTCTACGATCGTCTCCATGGGAGAATAGCAGCCTGCATTGCTGCGAAAGGTGGATATACACTGTACTAGTGCATGCTCTGTTACCTGTGTCTATGTGCCTGTGGTTCTGTCAGTGTGATCATGTGATGTATCTGACCCCAGGAATGTGTCAATAAAGTTTCCCCTTCCTGGGACAATGAATTCACGGTGTTCTTATTTCAATTTCCAGGAGTGTATTAAGGTAAATACATTGTTTGTTCTCTATCGAAATCTTTCATTTGTTAACTATGGCTATCAGTAGTTAGAATCTTTTATTTAGGTGGCACTATTAGCGCTCGCTGTATTGCAGTAATTCGAGTTAGTCAGGGCCATTCTTTTGTAGGGATTTTTGAAAGTCAGATTGCGTGGCGCTAAAAATATTGTTTGTCAGTTTAGTGTTGATCAGAATAAGTAAAAGTGTTTGAAAATTCAATAACGTAGAGGTTTACCAGCACTGTAGTTCATAAATTTTTCTAAGGGGACGTTCCAGTACCTCTATCGGTTCTCCCTTGTATTCCAGTCTCGTGTTGTTCGTGGAAAGAAGGATTGTCGGTATGCCTCTGTGTGGGCTCTAATCTCTGTGATTTTATCCCCATGGTCTCTTCGCGAGAAATACGTAGGAGGGAGCAATATACTGCTTGACTCCTCGGTGAAGGTATGTTCTCGAAACTTCGATAAAAGCCCGTACCGAGCTACTGAGCGTCTCTCCTGCAGAGTCTTCCACTGGAGTTTATCTATCATCTCCGTAATGCTTTCGCGATTACTAAATGATGCTGTGACGAAGCGTGCTGCTCTCCGTTGCATCTTCTCTATCTCTTCTATCAACCCTATCTGGTACGGATCCCTCACTGGTGGGCAGTATTCAAGCAGTGGGCGAACATGCGTACTGTAGCCTACTTCCTTTGTTTTCGGATTGCGTTTCCTTAGGATTCTTCCAATGAATCTGTCTGGCATCTGCTTTACCGACGATCAACTTTATTTGATCATTCCATTTTAAATCATTCCTAATGCGTACTCCCAGATAATTTATGGAATTAACTGCTCCCAGTTGCTGACCTGCTATATTGCAGCTAAATGATAAGGGATCTTTCTTTCTATGTATTCGCAGCACATTACTCTTGTCTACATTGAGATTATAGTAATTTTCGAGTGGTTGGTTTGTGGGAGCAGGGCTGGCACTCGATAGCGTCCCAGCTGGGTTTCATCGGATTGAGATAGGCCGAATTTGATGGCCAAGCCACCAGCGTGAGTTCACTATCGTGCTCCTCAACCACTGCAGCACGATTCCTGCCTTGTGACAAACACAATTAATTTGCTGGAAGATGCCATTGCTGTTGGGGAAGACATGAAGCATAAGGGGGTGGAAGTGGTCCCTAATAATGTTCACATAGTCCATACTTGTCATGGCGCCTTCCATTACTACCACAAGTTCCCTGGAAGCCCAAACGAGTGTGCCCCGTAATACAGTACTGCTCCCACCGGCGTGCGTCTGTGGCGCGCTGCACGTTTCTAGCAGCCGTTCGCATGGATAACGGCGCATCTGGACACGACCGTCGACCTGATTTAACAATAAACGGGGCTCGTCCTACCACGCGACTCGATGACCGCGTGCGCACTGTAATCATAACTGACGAAGTCGTTGGACCAACGTGGGAACACGTGGGGGTCCTCTGCCGCGGACCACCAACACTGTGCGCTGAGCGATGAGTACAGAACACCTGTGCCTGTCTCGCCAGCACTGTATTCTATAGTCGGATCTGCCAAAGATCGCCGCCTAACCTGCTTTAGAGAGCGGGCAAGCCGCCGGTCCCTATGTCCTGTGACGAGGTATGGACGTCCAACTCCTTGTCGCCTACTCGTGGTTTCAGCATTCTGTAACCACTTTCCATAGACGCTCACGGCAGCAGCACGCGAACAGCCGTACAGCTTCGCCGTTTGCGAGATGCTCGCTCCCAGTCTCCGGGCCGCAACCATCTGGCTGTTGTTAAGGTCTCTTAAGTCGGTGGATTTCCGCATTTGAGCCACTTACCGTCCCTGCTCAAGTACCGGATGGTTGAAATTAAACTTTCCCTATTTAACTCGTTATAACACGGAAACCTATTAGCGCACGAGGGTGAAACTTGGTAGCATTAATGTCCACAGTATGGGGTGCTTGCTTTCCATGCGTCACAGCACCACCGTCCAGTTACAACTATGGCCACCAGGTGCCGTGATCACTGACCAGTCACAGTGCACTTCTTAACGTGTCAACATGAGCTTGGACAAAATGAGCAAGGCATTATTGGTTCACCTCTATTACCAAAACACCAGTAATGCTGCAACTGCACTTCGAGAATAACGCCGGCTGAAAGGATTACGGAAGGATCCTTTTTCTCCACCTGCTGTGTGGAGCATGATGAAGAAGTTCTAATCAACTGGAGAACTGAGCGTCACTCTGGGAAGAGACCAACGACTGGTTGCACCACAGTTGATTGATGAAACCGCTGTTGCTGTGACAGGCAACGTTGTGCACAGTTCCCTGTCGTACGCGGTGCACGTGCTGTGTGACGACAGTTGAACATCTCTTGGTCCACTGTAAGGAAGATGCTTCGAACCATTCTCAAAGTCCGTACCAGATCCATATCGTACAGCAGCTTGCAGCACAGGACGCACATCGACTTGTTGACATCGCTCTCCACTTTCTCGCAAGGATTGAAGTTGACGAGGGTTTGCCCAGGGCCATCCTATGGACGGGCGAAGCTCATCTTTGTCTGACGGGTGGGGTGAACACTCAGAACTGCCGAGTGTAGGGATCTTCAGCTCCAGTCACTGTGCTTGAAGTTCCTCCGTATGGTGAACGTGTCACCGCACGGTGTGGCTTCACGGCTACGTTCATCATTGGTCCATTCTTTTTTCAACAGGTTGGCGCTCGAGGAGAAAATCAAAGACGTGCAGTGTGACTGGCCAGCGTTACTGCGATATGGTCCGCCAGCCTGTCATACCCGCCCTACAGCAGAGAGACGCATTGAACTCAATACTTTTCACGCAAGATGGAGCCCAATTGCACATCGCTCGTGAAGTTCACCTGCCTCTCCGAAACAAATTTGGAAACGTTCGGATTATCAGCCGATCGTTTCCAAATGCTTGGCCGGCACGATCACCTGATCTCACTCCCTGTGATTTCTTGTTGTAGGGTTACCTGAGGGCCAGGGTTTAGCAGGGGAACATTTACACATGGGCTGATCCGAAGCGCAGCATATCAAGAGAGGTAGCCAACATACGTAAGGACATGCTTCGTTCTGCTGTGCAAAATGCAATCCTGTGCTTTCAGTCTCTTTTTGAAGCAGCAATGGCACCGTTGTGTAATGGTATGATGTACTGTAGGAGCACATTAAGCGTGTTTCATTCAAAACGATTCTGCGTTATTAATCTTCCCCATGTCCTTGATATTAATAAAACCAAGTCTGGTATTCGTATGGTTATTAGTTTCCGTGTTATAACGTGTTAAATATGAAAATGAAGTTCCATGCTGTTTGACAGAGCGTAGGGGAACGATGTGGGAAACCCACACCGCCGTACCAGGCAACGTCCTAGTGGAGGTGGTTTGCCGTTGTCTCTCTTCGACCGTAATGGGGAGGAATAATTATGATGGAGATGACGTAACAACATCCAGTCATCTCAGCACCGCTGAAAATCCATGACCCCGCCGGGAATCGAATCCGGGACCCCTTGCTCGGGAAGCGAGAACGCTACCACGAGACCACGAGCTGCAGGTTGTGTTAAATATAAAAGTTTAATTATAATCACGCAACACTTATCTTACTTCCTCACGTACCTTCAACGCCACCAGGCAACATATAACCTCTTGGGTGAGCAGTGGTCATAACGTTTTGTCTCATCAGCGTACGTGTTTCTATTTTGCAGCGTCTGACGCCAACCTCACCGAATGTGCATATAAAGGGAAGACATATCTGGAGGGACAGTTGATTGAAGCAGCCAATTCTGAGTGCATGAAATGTGTTTGCCACGACGGATACGACGGTAAGAAAACAATTCCACGTATATAAACATAGTACTTAGAGCCAAAATAAATCGTCTTGCTTTACATAAAATCCAGAAAATAAAAATGAACTCAAGGACGCAGAGAATTACATACAGCTGATACAAATTGCAAACCATTACACTGCAGGGTGCTGAGACGTCGTTATGGAGTCTCTCATTTCTTATAAAGCAAATTATTTTGTCTAGAAAAAAAGGACAGAAATCTAAGACCTCTATTGGTTGTTTGTAGATATATCATGTTTATTGCAGTGGCGCTGCTGAAGAAAGAATTAAATAACAGATTCAAAGATAATACCAACAGTAATTAAATCAATGTCAGTGCTTTGTAAATTCCGCTCTCCGCATAGTCATAAAAAACAAACCTACACTTGGAGCATTTTCAGATTTACAGAATGTTGTTGATATTCTTAAGCTACGTGTATAGCCCTTGTAGTTTCAGGAAAACCAGCTGACGATGCTGTGAGGAAAACATTATTTAAGTCTCTAAATTTACTAGATATAAAATACTGGATCCGAAAGGTTGTCTACAATTTGTTCAGAAACCATACTGCAGCTATAAGCGTGAAAGGACATGGAATGCAATCTGAAGTTGGGAAGAGAGTGAGGCAGATCTCTATCGAAGCTCTATGTTACGCTCTGTACTTTAAGCACAAAATAAAGAAAACCAAGTCTAAATCTTGAAGTTAGGGGAGAACAAATCCAAACACTGAAGTTTGGAGATGACATTGTAGTTCTGCCAGATACGGAAAATGTCTTAACAGATCAGTTCAACGAAACAGGCAAAAAGATTAACGACGGTAAAAGTATCACACGGGTGCCTGAATTCAGTCGAATTAAATGCAGAGATGCTGGGGGAATTAGATTATCAAGTGGCACACTAAAGCCAGCGGATAAGTTTTGCTATTTGGGCGGCTAAGTACCTGAAAATAGCAGCAATAGGTGCATATAAAACGCAGACTAATAATCACAAGAAAATCTTTTCCGAAGAATATACTGGTACAATGTTACAAAAATAAGTACAGAAAATCTTTTCTGAAGGTATTTTTATGGAGTGAAGTTTCTTACGGAGTGAAACGCAGACAATAAACAGAACAGACAAAAAGAGAATAGAAGCTTTTGAAAACCGGTGCTACAGAAGAACTCTGAAGATAAGATTGGTAGATCGGACTTGGAAGTACTTAACCGAACACAGGGAAAGCGCTTTACGTACCAAATTGATTAAAACAACAAATCTGTTGACAGGACACAATCTTATCGATCAAGGAATTAGCTTATAAAGTGCAACACGGATAGCTATAGCGATGGTTTGCTACTTGGGGAGCAAAATAACCTAGAATGACAAAAGCAAAGGATAACAGGCGCAGTCTTGCAACAGCAAGAAACGCTTTTCAGAAAAAGAGAACTATTTTGCAATAGAATATATACTTAAATGTTAGCACATCTTCTGCAGATATTTGTTTGTCGCATAGCGTTATAGGACATGAAGCCCTAGTGTCATGTAAAGAATAGGGGATTCTCAAGTGAAGTGCTATGGAAGAATGGTAAGTTTTAGATGGCTTGATCAGCTAACCGGTTAAGAGACACTGAATACAAACAGAAGGAAAAAAAATTGTGGCACAGTGCGACTGACAGAAGGTATCGGTTTTTAGGAGATGTCTTGGGGCATTGGTAACTAGGTATTTGGTAATGGAAGAAGTGGGGGTGAGAGAGGGTTCAAATGGCTCTGAACACTATGCGACTTAACACCTGAGGTCATTAGTCACCTAGAACATAGAACTAATCAAACCTAACTAACCTAAGGACATCACACACATCCATGTCCGAGGCAGGATTCGAACCTGCGACCGTAGCGGTCGCGCGGTTCCAGACTGTAGCGCCTAGAACCACTCGGCCACTTCCTCCGGCCGGTGAGAGACGGGAATTAAGGAGAGAGTTGAAGTACACTGGTGCCCAAAATTAAAGAAACAAACTGCTGTTTCCCCGTCCTTTGTCTAATCCACGGTATATTATACAAACTGTCGTTACGATCGTGTTCTGCACGGAAGATGGCATTCCGATCAGCGGACAACCACGCCGGCGATGACGTCGGGACACCTATCAAGGGTGGCGTTGTTCTCAGGATAGTGCCACATCCACAATCGCCGTGTACACAGTCACAGACCGTGCAGCGCGGCAGAGAGAAGATGTGTACAGACTATCTGCTGTGGAGGGCCGTTGGAAGAATGGAAGCAGAGGAGTCGCAAACTGATGTGGCCCGATGGTTTAATGGGAACCGATCTGTTGTTTCTCGAATGAGACGGCAGTTTATAGAGACCGAAACTGTATCCCGAGACCAGGGCAGGTGCGATCACGTGTGACGTCAGAAGGACTGGACCGTTATTTGGTTGTAAGGGCATGACGATACCGCTTTACTACCGCACAGCAAATGGCAACTGATCTCGCAGCATCCCCTGGACCTGTTGTATCAAAGTAAACGGTATACAGAAGGCTACAGCAGAATGGTCTTTATTGTTGGAGACCTGCTGTCATGAAATTTGAAAATTTCCCGGGGAACTAAATATCCAAAAAGATTTCGGGCATGCAGCCGGTCGTCGTTAGCTTCCATCCACGATATTTCGACTGGACAACTGCCAGCCATCCTCAGGTGAGCCGTCGAAGACTGACGAAGACGCCCCCCGTACCGTAATATATAGCGTGCAGCGAGTATTCCGCGCATGCGTCAAAATCATATGGACAGAAGAGCCACACCGCCCGCCAGCAGCGCCCTCGCTGCTGGAACTGCAGAACTCAGCTGTCTTCGGCGTTATCAATTGCCGCGGCCATCGGAGTACTCGGACGTCTTCGTCTGGAGCAGATGTTAGAGATGACGGGGTTCCAAGCACTATCTAGCTGGTAGCCATTGTCACGGTTGATAAGACTGTCTGTCATACGAATTTCCACTGATTCTCTTATGACAGAGTCTCAAAAGGGTGTTGCTATGGCCAAAATTGTTGTCTTGTCATACTCCATTGAGTGTCCGGTGGAAAATTAATGCTCACCTATTACAGACTTGCTAGGTTGGAACAGGCGAGTACAGCGTTGATGTTCAGTGCAAAGTTCTTCTACTGTTCGTAATGTTTGTCCTATATATGACCTGCCACAATGACAAGGTATTTTATAAATTCCCACCTTCCGCAATTGTTGGCAACATTTCCTTCAAAATTGCAAGAATCCTCTACGGTTTCGAGGTGAAAGTAAGTTTCCATCTACCATCGAAGATTTCCGATTTGCTGGGATGAGTGAAAGACGATATGGTACTGCGGAAGGCGGGAGTTTATAAAATACTCGCTGCACGCTATATATTACGGTACGGAGGGCGTCTTCGTCAGTCTTCGTCAGCTCACCTGAGGATGGCTGGCAGTTGTCCAGTCGAAATATCGTGAATGGAAGCTAACAACGACCGCCTGCAAGCCCGAAATCTTTTTTGAATACCTGCTGTTGTGTTTACCTCTGGCGTGTCTTCACAAAACGGATCGTCTAGAGTGGAGCCGTCAACATGCCACCTGGACGGCCAAACGGTGGAACAACGCTCTTCTCGCAGGTGAGTCCCGATTTGGCCTGGAGAGTGATTCTCGACAGATTGGCATCTGCAGGGCACGCGGAACACGATTTCGGGACCCAAACGTTGTGGAAGGAGGCCGAAATCGAGAAGGATCCCTAACGGTGTGGGCAGCGATTATGTTGACTGCTCGAACACCTCTTCATGACATCTTACAGGTGAATCAGCAAGATTTAACTGCTGTCAGGTACCGTGAGGAGATCTTGGGATCTCATGCGCGGTTGTTGCGAGGTGCCGTGGGCACGGACTTCGTACTGATGTGCGAATATGCTCGATCTCATAGAGCACAGCTGGTTGATTTTTTTTTATTTATTTCTGGAAACGGAAGATATTGCAAGCATGACGTTGCCTGCTTGCTCTTCCGATCTTAATACCATAAAGCATGTCTGAGATGCACTAGGGAGACTGTATCACGTTAGCGCCCACCAACCACTCTCCAAGACTTGTGAACAGCTCTGCAGGAAGAGTGTGATTGATGACATCATTCATAGCATGTCCCGTCGAGATAAGGACTGTACTGGTTCAAAATTGTTCAGATGGCTCTGAGCACTGTGGGACTTAACATCTGAGGCCATCAGTCCCCTAGAACTTAGAACTAATTAAACCTAACTAACCTAAGGACAGTTCACACATCCATGCCCGAGGCACTAATCGAACCTGCGACCGTAGCAAGAGCGTGGCTCCGGACTGAAGCACCTAGAACTGCTCAGCCACTGCGGCAGGTGACTGTAGTCTGCCAGAGATGGTCACAACCTGCACTGAGCACATTAACCAGTTGTCAGAATGTGTGTGAAAATGCGTTAAGTTGAAAAAAAAAACGAAGAACATTCTTCTCTACCGTTATGTATGTTGCAGTTGGTTACATTCTGTATTCTTTAGGTTGTTTCTTCTTCACTATCAATCGTTTGTACTGTTTTGTGGCAATATAAACGTAACCATGCAAAAATTTCCGTTTGTTGCTTTTATTTTGGTTTCAAATGTAGAGGCAGGTTGCAGTAGTTATGTGAAGATCAAAAGACGTGCGTATGTCAGACAGCCATTGAGAGTTGATTCAGTCCATTCTTCGGACTGCAGACTACAATAACCACACAGTGAAACTGGGCGTTAAACAATAGTTGCACATCCGCTTTCTTGATAAACATAAGTAATTTATGTGTTTCTCTGGTGTATTAAATACTTTCGTAATTGATGTTCCAGGTACCCTGGAAGGGCCTTGGTGTCAGAGACGCAGCTGCGACTACAATTTCTCGTGGACGCTTTCTGTGCTACGTGGGTGTGCGCCAATTTTCTACGAAGACGACAAGTGTTGTGCTGACGACTTCCATTGCCGTAAGTACCAGAAAATTAACTTGTGGCAGTCGTCACTGTGAGTTTTCATATAAATAAGCACTCTGAGACAAAAAGAAAATGACGCACCACCAAGGATTTAAGCAAATTATTCACAAACTGATATTGATGTAGGTGTAGACGGAAAATGTAGAAATTGTAAACTTTGTCGGCCAATGAATGAATGAATTTCGCTGCGCATCTGGGAAGAAAAGAACGGGGGACATGTCGATACCAGGGCATAAAGCCAATTGGACAGCACCTATGCTTCGCAGACGGGCGTATGAAAATTATAAATAGATGTCAGCATTTGAGAGAGGAGGTGCAGTTGGGCTCAAAGAAGCCGGTTGGAGTCATCGGCGAATCGCTCGACATTTGAATAGGAGTGATGCCACTATCCAACGGCGTTGGCAGGAATCGGTGAACCATGGCCGAACCCAGCTTCAAGAAGAAAGCGGTCTACGTAGAGAGACGTCAGGAGGTGAGGACCGAACAACCGTCAGATGAGCACTCATGTCCCCGGATTCATCATTGTCATAGCTCCGGTGTGCAATTGGTGCTTCAGTGAGCACAATGCCCATTAACAGGTGGCTCACAGAAAGGGGGCTGTGCTCACATCGCCCCTTGCGATGTTTACTTTTGATCTCTGTACATCTACAAGCAAGTCTGCAGTCGTGTCAGATACATTCGGCCTGGAGTCTCATCGCCTGAAGTTGAACTGTCTTCAGTGGTGAGTCCCGCTTCGAGCTGGGCTCCGATGACCAGCGAAGACGTGTCTGGAGACGCCATGGACAGCAATGTGGTGAGCCGTGGAAGGGGAACAAGGGGGAAATAAATGGTAGCACAATTTTTTTTTCTTTTAACAGAATGGCTTTATTGGAGTGAACAGTTACACCAATTCTCAGTCTTTCAAAATCAGCTTTAGTTCTTTAAGGCAAGCAGCTGCGATAAATCAAAACAACAAACACTTTTAATATAGTAGCAAAGGGCAAGCTGGGAAAACAATGAAATTTAAATAACAACTCACCACAAATATAAGATTAAATTTATAATTATTTTTTTTTTTTTTAACTTTCAACAAATATCCCTTAATGCCTTTAGTAAAACAATACGTGATAGGCCTAACGAGAAAGTGCAATCCACCCCAACATTTCCATATATCATAGACACAAATTGCACAATTTAACCCCAAGGATTTGACAAGGTAAAATTTCCCCAAAACGTAAAAGATAAATCATTACACTAAAATTCTGCATCAGTTATCAACATAAAAATCCACACGGAGCCCAAGGCTAGAGTTTAACATTTCTGACGTCGCAGCAGTAGGCAAGATAAAATTAGCTCAGTTAACAAAACACAATTACACCAAAACTCAAATACAAGTTAAAATTTAACACACATGGCGACAACTGTCAGCTTGCAATAGCTCAAAACATTATTCAATCTCATAGGTGCACAGATGTCATTACCAATGGGAGTGTGCGAACCAACTTGAAGCAACTATAACATGACATAGACCAAATTACAGATTCGGGAAGTCGGCAAAAAACGGTAAACAAGTCAGGCAACGATCACCGTCGCCCACATACACACTCGCGCACGGTCACAGAGGAGCCAAACTTAAGCCAGCGAGATACGACAGGCAGGGTGCGAATAAAACAATTAGTCACGGGACCCACCGAACCACTGGACGGGAACTACCAAAATTCACTCACCTCAAACTTTACGTACGATGCCCGGGTGAGGAAACGGGATATCGTAAGGGCACAGGCCAGCAAAAAACCCAGACAAACACACAGAATCCCATAAATTCCGAAACATAATTTGATCAATTATCCCCCAAAACCCCGGAACTTTGAACAAGCAAAATTACAGGCCACAGGATCCAAAGGCGCTCTGCAAAAGAGTAAGGAGGGAAAAGGTCAAACAAAGTTCTGCAACGGCACAATAGAACGCTAAGGAAAACACACTGAGTAAGGTACATCACCCCACAGAATGCCGAGAGACACGAACACTGGGGTTTGCCTACGTTTCCGACACAATCATAACAACGAAGATAATCTTCTTAGCCATAGCACGCTGAAACACCAAATTTCCGAATACGGGAAAGTACTCCCCTGTAAACTAGATCCGGGAGCAGCACAGCCACAAGCTCCAGGGAAATCGCCGCGAGAAAGACGATCCAGCACGAGTATCGTCACCCAGACCTCAGCAAGGAGCAGTCAGAGAGGGCACAAAAGCTGGTAATCAGGCGGCGACTCCAACCACCGACCCGGGGAGCAGCAAGTAACACCAGCCTCAGCCAGCGACATCGAGGAGGGTCCCACCGTCCGAGGCTAAAGGCAGTGCTCGCGCCGCTCGCGCCCAAACTTGACAGGCCCCGCACACGCCACCGGGCAGAGACGGCGCCACCCGCCGCCAGGAGGCGCCCTGCAACGGAGAAAGAAACACCTCTCGGAGGCCCAACGGTTTGAAAATCGATTGGGAATACCACAGCCACGGTATATGTGGTGCCAACCTGACTGGCGCCCGTCATACGGCCCAGCAATCAGGAGTGACCTCCTGGGGTCTGGGCTGCCATTTCATCTCGTAGCCGGACTTTTTATTTGCTGTTTTTCTTCCGTCTGTTATCTGTATAAAAGCACATACTATTGTAAGATATTTTAAAATTTGGTAGCAAGAGCTAAGCATTATGCTGTTTAACAGAAAAAAATTACACAGAATATGTACATGAAAACAAAAATACTATTAACAGAAGTTTCTGCATACAGACATCTGTTCATTTGGAACAGAAGGAACATTCTGTGGGTTATGATAATATACAGCACATTGTGGATCACAAATTTTGTAATTTATTACCCTGCTACACTACTCTATAACAGCACACTACACACCATTGTACTACACTGTACACCTATAGTTGGTATCAGAACCAAGCGGGATTTCTTATTTGTCTACAGTGCTAGTCGCCGGTGCGCTGAGGTGCAACTCAGGATTCGCAAGGGCTGTGCTGCTGTGCCACCTAAGTAAGTGGTAGTCCCTGAGGCTCGTCTACTCACTGCTTCCAGAAGGTCGTTGTAAGTGGGTGTTCTGCCTCGGCGCGTCTCTTCACCGTTATATAGGCCTCTTCTCGGTTGTCTATCAGCCATGTACGATAGCAGTTTGTAAGTAGATATTTTAGCTATCGGCAAGTAAGCTTATGCCACAGTTCTGCATTCCTTATTATGTGCCGACTGCTGTTGTCGAGCGGCTCTAGGCGCTTCAGTCCGGAACCGCGCTGCTGCTACGGTCGCAGGTTCGAATCCTGCTCCGGGCATGAATGTGTGTGACGTCCTTAGGTTAGGTTTAAGTAGTTCTAAGTCTAGGGTCATTTTAAATTTATTATGTTATAGATTTTTGCATTTCCAAATGCATTCCTGTACTGGTCTGTGACATCATACTTAACGGCTCATTCCCAGACGACATCTACAAGTGTCTGTGGTGCGCTGACGTATTGTAGTAAGTAGCTAGGATACGGACCATATCCTGACAGGTAGTGTAATGCTTCCTCTTTCTTTTACACTGAAGCGCCAAACAAACTGATATGAGCATCCGTATTCAAATACAGAACTATGTAGATAGGAGCTGCCATCGGAAACGCCTATATAAGACAACAAGTGTCTGGTGCAGTTGTTAGGTCGGTTTCTGCTGTTACAATGGCAGGTTGTCAAGATTTAAGTGAGTTTGAACGTGGTGTTTTAGTCGGCGCACGAGCGAAGGGGCACAGCATCTCCGAGGTAGCGATGAAGTGCGGATTGTCCCGTGCGACCATTTCACGAGTGTACAGTGAATATTAGCAATCTGGTAAAACATAAAATCTCCGACATCGATGCGGCCAAAAAAAGAATGAAATCAACGAAGATTCAAGAGAATCCTTCAATGTGACAGAAGTGCAACCCTTCCGCAAATTGCTGCAGATTTCAGTGCTGGGCCATCAACAAGCTTCAGAGTGCAGAGGTTTCAACTAAACATCATCAATATGGGCTTTCGGAGCCGAAGGCCCACTCGTTTACCCTTGATGACGGCTCGACTGAAAGCTTTACGCCTCGCCTGGGCCCGTCAACATCGACATTGGACTGTTGATGACTGGAAACATGTTGCCTGGTGGGACGAATCTCGTTTCAGATTGCATCGAGCGGACGGACGTGTACGGTTATGCAGACAATCTCATGAATCCATGAACCCTGCATGTCAGCAGGGAACTTTTCAAGCTGGTGAAGGCACTGTAATGGTGTGGGACGTGTGCAGTTGGAGTTACATATGACCCCTGATGCGTCTCGATATGACTCTGACAGGTGACACGTACGTAAGTATCCTGTCTGATCACCTGCATCCATTCATGTCCGTTGTGCATTGCCACGGTCTAGGGCAATTCCAGCAGGACAATGTGATACTCTACACGTCCAGAATTGCAACAGAGCGTGGCTCCAGGAACACTCTTCTGAGTTGAAACTCACCAGACATAAACATTACTGTGCATATTTTGGATGCCTTGCAGCGTGCTTTTCAGAAGAGATCTCCTTCCCCTCGTACGCTTATGGATTTATGGACAGCCCTGCAGGATTCATGGTGTCAGTTTCCTCCAGCACCGCTTCAAACATTAGTTGAGTCCTTGCCACGTCGTGGTCCGGCACTTCTGCGAGCTCACGGGTCACCTACACGATATTAGGCAGGTGTAACAGTTTGGCTGTTCATTGTATGTTAGGAAGGAAGTGGTACTTTCCCTTCCTGTTTCTGCCCTGTCCCAGATTTCTTGTCATTCTATTTCAATGCAGACCTTTATTTCCTCATTCGATACGGCTCTTGTGCCCAGTACGTCCTTTACCTTATCATGCTCGCCTGTTTTGGGCCAATATGGTGGACTTCTCATTTTACTACTAGGTCTAGAGATAACAAGTCTCAATCGGAATTGTGCTACACGCATGTCAGCTGCAGGAGTTCAGATCTCTGTGCTCCCAGTAGAGCCTGTTTTCCCTTAGCCTTGTCACTCCATGAGCCAAAATGCTAGACCCATAGCCCACAACAGCGAGTGAGGTTGGGTTGTGGTACTCTCTTACTGCACTTAGTGGCAGCTGAAAATTTCTTTGACATATTGTTGCTATTTTATTAAGGATTTTAATGCTTCTCTGGTAAACGTTTCCTACATGTGCATTAAAGTTTTGCTTTTCATCTATGTTAATTCAAAGCTACCTATAACTTTCTTTTCTTTTCATAGGTTGGTCATTTATTGTGACTGTGGGATTTCTCAATCTTGATAAAGTTCCGTTTAGTAACAAACAAACTGTTTTGTTCGCTACTATCGTTATCTTGCTTTCTACGCACCAGTTGCTTAGTTTCTCGAGACCTACCCTACATACTATTTGCTTCTAATTTAGCCCTTGTGTTAGCACATACTGTAATTATCAGATCTTCTGCACAGGCGATACTGCCTCTAGTCTTTGTTATACTCTGAAGCTGATTCAGTAATGACCCTATGTCAATGTCCCAGAACTATGGACTACAAACAGAGCCCTGCTGACAGCCTTTGATGATATCCTTCACAGTTTTCTTGCGAGGACATTCAAATTGCACCTACCTGTGTATGCAATAATCTCGTTGACTGTTATAGAGACACCTGGGACAGTCCATCTGTTTCAAAGGCTCCAGTTATATCAATCATTATGCCTATAAGTTATTTGTCGTCTCAGATGTTCACAATATTTGTAATTTGATTTCTCGCATTTTCAGTGGATTTCTCCTTCCTGAAACCTACCTACAGGGGGCTCAAGTATTCTACCTGTATGCGGTCACTCAGGCGGCAGCACATTAGTTTTTCTGTACGTTTATTAGAGAATTTACCAAACAAATCGACCTGTAAGATTTTGGTTCTCTTGGGTCTTTGTCTTCCCCTTCTTTCTAGCATTACGATGTTTGAGATTTTCCAGATTCTGTGCACCCGCCCCTTGATTCACTAACTGATGTGACACCTCTGCCAGTATTCTCTCAGATTCTGGTGCTTTTTTTTCTTATTTAACTTCATTATTGCTAATCTCACCTCCTCCTGCGGAAGTGGAATCACACCACTGTTATTCACACGCTGCTCTAGTAACTAAAATCTAAGATTCTGATGGTATTCTGTGTCTTCCACCGTTGCCTCGTCCAACAACAAAGTTCTGAGTCGATACTGCACTGATGTCTCCCAGTCTGTCACCATCATAGTATCGAATTGTCTCAGGATTGACAATACAGTGGGTGATCGAACTTTGTTACTTGCAGGTTTGTATGGAAAACCCCAAACATGTGTTACTATTTGGTCCTTAATGTTGGCCTCGCATTTTTCTGCTCTTGTTTGGTATACTAGTTCTTTATATTGTTGTTTGACCGTCCAATAGAAAACCAGTCTTCTCTGCCGTTCTGTTTCCTCTAAGCATCTTTGGTGGTATCTCCTCGCCTGTCTTGCATTGTATCTTAAGTACTATAAAGCGGGACCCCAGGGAGTTTTAAACCTATTTTATTTCCTAACAAATGTGGAATAGCCTTGTTTTGGGCCGTCTGCAACGCTCGCTCCAATTGGTCCGCTTTGGCGTCAGCATCAAACGCGCTTCCTTTCAGTGGTTATACCTTGAGCTCCGCCTTTAAAAGTTCCCAATTACTTTAGCGTAAATTGTTTAGTCTCTCGGGCTCGATGTTACCATCTAAATAATATCATTGCTGTGTTTGTAATTGTAAAGTGAACGAGATAGCAGTCCCTTTATGTTAAGTCCATCACAGGCCTTCCAGTCGCTAACGTGAGCACTGACTTTCGAGTTTGAGAGGAACATCTTCGGTAGTCATCCGCGGCACTATTTGTAGAACAGCGGTACTTCGACGATATTTTAGGACCCGGTTTGTTGGTCTTCATGGCAAACCATGATGGGTCTACATTTTAGTTAAATTATGCCCGGCCGCACACGGTGAAAGTTTTCACTGTTTGTCTCCGTGGATGGTTCAAATGGCTCTGAGCACTATGGGACTCAACTGCTGTGGTCATTAGTCCCCTAGAACGTAGAACAACTTAAACCTAAATAACCTAAGGACATCACACACATCCATGCCCGAGGCAGGATTCGAACCTGCGACCGTAGCAGTCGCACTCTCCGTGGATACCGAATCCTTCTTCGGCCAGGAAGGTCGACGGATCTTTCCCCAACTGAAGATGTTTGGAGCGTTATGGGCAGCGCGCTCCAACTAGCTCGGAATTTTTACGATCTAACACGCCACGATATCCCTCAGGAGGACACCCGACAAATCCATCAATCAATGGCAAGCCGTATTAATTATTGCGTAAGGACCAGAAGTGGACCAACAGGTATTGACTTGCTCAGTTTGTGAAGCTCTTTCTCTTGAATACATCACCTAGTTTCTCTGAAATTGTAACCATTTGTTTTACCGTACATGTACATCACATCTATCGGTTTCCGTCCCATTGGGAAGATTTCTTCGTGATGCGTCATTCTTTTTCTTTTGTCTTAGAGTGTACATACATCGGCGACATAAGGGACTATCATCGAGTAGTACAGTCCTGTCAGCACCATGTAGAATTTGGTCCAGCCACTCTGCATATCATTTTACACATTAAGCAATCTTTAGTAGTAATTTGTTTGCTGGTGTTTGGTTTCGACTAAATTTATTGGTGTATTTTATTTTATTCACAGCTTCCGCTGAGGATATTGTAGTGCGGCACTCAGAGAATTCAACGACGAATGAAGGTCAGTACCATCAGTATTTTGATCTATAATATTTTATTTTATGCTTTTAGCGGAACGTAAATAATTGTTACTAGCAGTACTGCCTCATTTCCCTTGTTCTTGTCCTTTCAATCCAATAACTAGCATTTTCATACAGCATCCAGTTTAGCGGGTTGATATTAATTAGTGTGCAAAGTCGACAGATGGCATTGAATGTAGGCAGTTCGGAAGTTGTCTTTAGGGTCATTTATCAATATCCTATATACAGCGCAGCTATTCTAGATTCAGTAAAAATTGTACACTAATCAAATCATTTTTGACACTTGTAACAGCTGACGTCTTCAAACAGATCGCAGTTGATCCAGTGAATAGTAAGAGTGGTGATGATGTTTGATGAGTTCTTATTATGATAGATACAAGGAAGATGGGAAAAGTATTGCACTTCACACGCTTAGACTGCTTACATGCCACACTGATGTTTTTGTTAACTTTCTGCCTGATGCCATGTGTCAGTGTGCCCCGTCATAGAGTGATTTTAGTGCTACGTACACAGAATTACGAATGCAGTCCATCTGTTGTGAGCTCTATTTGCTGTCAGCTTTCTTCGTTAGCATACACGGAAAGTCAGGGGGGGAAAGGACGGCGTTTAGTAGGAGATCATCAGTAGTGGGAAGTCTAGTAAGGCGACGAATGTGGTAAATATAGAAGAGTACTGTAAATGAAAGGCCAGCTTTTACATCGTCTGAGACCCCTCTCGGCTAGCCATCTGTGTCAATTAAAGCGTGTTATCCTGCCATTTGTATAATTTGACACAATAAAAAGTTCTTTTTCTTAATTTCTACATGTGATACTCGTGAAATACTGTCCAAAACTCTTCGATCGTTTACATA
Source organism: Schistocerca gregaria (assembly GCF_023897955.1). Taxonomy (NCBI): domain Eukaryota; kingdom Metazoa; phylum Arthropoda; class Insecta; order Orthoptera; family Acrididae; genus Schistocerca; species Schistocerca gregaria. The sequence goes on along the minus strand of NC_064921.1, from coordinate 784,566,099 downwards.
ATTTTTTGTTTTCCAGTAAACTGATTACTTCGAATGTTGTTTGAATTACTGATAGTGATGACTTCTAAGATTACTAACTGAGCGGAGAGTGAGACAAATATATCAGATTAATAAAAAAAGGAGCATCTTGAAAAAGAAGAGAAATGCAGGCAGTGGCTAAAAAAAAGTGAAATCATCAAGATAAACGCCCCAGGCGACTAATCCTTACTACAAAGAGGCAGGCATCGAACCAGAAGCTTAACTTTGACTCAGAAGATTTACATTCCATTGATGTCACGTGTGTTGATATAGATATCGGGGTGTACTTGTGAAACACAGACTTAGAGAAACCTGGATTGTTTGTGTTGAGAAATGGAAAGCTCAATGGTGGTTTCAGTGTTGTATGCACCAAGCACTGGGTCCGCGTTACACGTATCTACATAGATTAAATTCAAACCAAGCATCGCCCATAGGACTGCGATTGTTTCAACTTATCTTAAAACTTCTTTATGTGGTTGGTATTTTATAACTGAAGTTTTCGACTAAAGAAATGGTTTCTAACACTGCAACAATGATGGTGAATTACCAAGATTCACTCATTCAGTTACATTTATTGTGTCTCGTTTACTAAGCCACTATGTTGTTTGTGATTCATTTTTTAATTAACCGAGAGTCGGCGTATCTGAAGAGTCTTTCTGTATGCTGCTGGGAAGCTGACAATGACAAAGGATAACAGAGCGAGACTGCGGTCTTTCTAGATGTGTACGTGGTGGAGGAAGGAAAGACCAGCTTGAATTGTTAGGTTGAAACATGAGTAGTGAGGGAGCGGAGACATTTACTGAGTGTAACGAAACTGAAGGAAAAACAAACTGGAGAGGACGTGTGTTAAAGGAGGGGGTTAAAAACGCAGCCGTTAAAAGGACAGGTGGAAGGTGAAGAGGAGGCCAGGGAGGAGCACGCTCATATTATGGGCGAGGTGCTGGAAGGCAGCCAGAAAAGAAGATTCGAAATACTTGTTTACACAGAAAAGAACAATGGGAAATTGCTTTCTGGATACACGTTGTGCTTCAGATTTCGAGCAACATAAATTATGAGCTACAGGATCCTGGTGAACATACAACGTGATTCGGGAACATGCTAGAGTTTATGGAACTCTGACTAATTAGAAACAGGGAAGATCTTTTTACACTGAAATCGGGAATTACGAGGATCAGGGAAATTATATGGAAGGACTAGGACCCTTTAATTTACATCATTTATTCTTGTACAACAACATTATTTTTACGTATTTTCTGATGACAGGTCTCCTTTGAAAAACAGGTAGAAAAACTGATGTTAATTTGCTGTTATGGGCATTCAGAATAGTGAGTAAGACGGCCGTTAAATTACAATAATAACTTCATATTCGACAAATAAGACCTTAACAATATCGGCCTTTTTAAAAATTTCTAAATTAAACAATTTTAAATAAACTAGCCAGTTAAAATAGTTGAAGACAGCCCTTGATCTTCATCTGCATCTACATGGATATTCTGCAAATCACATTTAATTGCCTGGCAGAAGGTTCATCGAACCACCTTCACAATCCTTTATTATTCCAATCTGGTATAGCGCGCAGAGATAACGAACACCTATATCTATATATTGATAAATTCCTTCAAGCAATTTTAAGTTCAAATCGTTAAGTGGAACCCCAAAAGATAAATATTAACAAAGGTAACATAGGAATTACCCAAACATTTACAATAAAACTTAGAACAAGAATACAATATGTTAACTAAACAAACACTATTTTTTGCCTTGTTTCACAATTTTATTAATAATGTTACTGCACAAACTAGGTTTCGGCTTACAAGCCCATTTTCTAGTACATTAGTGACTCCCCAATAATGTACTTGAAATGGTCTTATAACCCGAAACCTAGGTTGTGCAGTAACATTATTAATAAAATTGTGAAACAAGGCAAAAAACTGTGTTTGTTTAGTTAATTTACAGTGTTTCACCAAAAAACCACAGTTGATACAATTAAAATACAACATGTATTGAACATTAAAGAGAAAATTTCCTGTGCGAAGCCAGTTAATCTAAGCCTCTAGGCCGACTGCAGAATTTCGTCTACAGTGCAAGCCAGATAACGTAAGATACTCAGCTCGACCGCAGACAGCCAGGACATGCGACTGCAACCAAACAGCAAGCCGCGCTAGGATATGCTAGAGAGCCGTCGACACGGCTGCAGCTAAGCCAGACCCAGGCGGCGAGCAGCCGCCGACACGGGGCACTCTCCCACCAACTTACTAAGTGCTGTTAACAAACAAGAAACTAACTGTTATATACTACAAGTGAAAGTTATGCTTCAACCATGACTGCATTTCTAGAGCCTTTCCAATAAATTGATATGACATAGGAAATAGCCTTCGATAACAGAGAACTACAGAAAGGGAGCTGTAATTCCTCCCAGGAAGAAATATAATGAACTGTTTCTTAGGGTCTCACCATTTGCCGGAGTTAAGAACATGTTTAAAAGGGCTGGATAATAGTAATACCAGAAACCCCGCCTGCTTCTAAAACCAAGCGACAACAAGCATTAAATCTTAGAACAACGGCGTCTCTTGCGCAAGAATCTTAGAAGAAAAACATTTAAAAAAAAATAAGCCGTAGGCCCCAGATATAGGCGTGACAACTGGTCGTATTACATAAGCATAACGACATAACCATGGCGCTGGCCAGCAGATTAACACAAGTTGTTTCAAAATTGCACAGAGCAGGCAGGGCAATACGCTATTCACAAAATCACAGAGACAAGTAACAAGGCATGCATGGCGACTCAATGAAACAAAAACACTAACACGTGTTCAAACAGCTTGCGGGGCGGAAAATCTGTGCACAGAGCTGAACAGCCTGTTGCGCAAAACGTAAGCGAACCAGTCCTTTGCCTTCTGCCCAGTCCTGGCGAAGAAGTGTAAACGACGACCTGGAAAAGACACCGTGCCGATCCACCGCCAGTGTCCGTTGCTCCAACAACTGCTGCTGCCCCTCCCCCCTTCCACCGCCCAATCACCGGCGCCGTGCCGTAAGAAAACTCCTGTCAACTGCCTGCGCCGTGCTCTTCGGAGGTCTCTCTCCCACTAGACGCGACTCTAGCGGCCGATTATGAAGACTAGGCGCGGCTGTGATAAACGCACAGGGGAGTAATTCGTGTGCCCTAGTGAGACGCCGGCTAAAAGTTACTGACAGTGAAATGAGCGGCCACGGCTCATACACACTGGATGAGTTCCAGATACAGTATTGTAAAGAAATGTCCGTAGCAGTAGGGTAGTTATTCCGGTAGCAACGACAGAAGACAGTATCGATTTGCAGAATGATCTGCAGAGGAGTGACGAATGGTGCAATCTCTGGCACTTGACCGTGAACGTAAACAGAAGTAACATATCGCTCATATTTAAGAAAAGAAATGCACTACTACACAAGGACACTAATGAAGACAAATTGCTGGAAACAGTATCTACCGTGAAATATCTAGGAGTAGCTATCCACAGTGACCTTAAGTATAAAGACTACATAAAGCTAATAGTAAGAAAAGCAGCTGTCAGAGTGAGGTTCGTAGCAAGAATCTTAAGGAAATGTAATCCACGAACAAAGTGGCATACTAGGCGCTTGTTTGACCAATTCTTGAGTATTGTTCAAACGTGTGGGATCTTGCACCAGGTAGGACCGACTTCTATGTTCACTAAAAAGCAAAGCTCGCCTTTTTGGAGGTAGCATGCTACACAATTAACAACCTATTTGACCTTATTCAGAAAAGTTTGCAAACAGAATAAGGTAAAAAAACAAAATTTAACTCTTTTTCTCATATTTTCGCAATCTGAGCAATTGTAATACATTTACCGGGCGCTGTGGCCGAACGGTTCTAGGCGCTTCAGTCCGGAATTCCGCGACTACTACGGTCGCAGGCTCGAATCCAGCCTCGGGCATGCATGTGTGTGATGTCCTTAGGTTATTTAGGTTTAAGTAGTTTTAATATCTAGGGCACTGATGACCTCAGATGTTAAGTCCCATAGTGCTCAGAGCCATTTAAACCATTTGTAATACTTTTGAATGGTAGCCGTTGTCTTGAACCTTTGGCTTGAATGTTTAAGAACATTTCTGGAACGTCTACGTAACTGACTTACAGTTTATTATCAGGGTGGCCCAAGTGATAACGCCGTCCGACTGAAAGTATTCAGTGAGATCCATTAAACTCCCCTAAGCGAGCTGTAACTTTTGTTCGTGTGTTTCAGGAAACAGATTAGTATTAGCGTAGGAGAACTGCAAAGCTAATAGATTCCCAACGTAAAGAGCTTCGTCTTATTGAAATGCATATGTACACTGGTGCCCTAAATTAAAACAACAAACGGAAATTTTTCAATGTTGCGTTTATTTTGCCACAATACGGTATAAACAGGTGATAGTAAAGTAGAGACGATGTAAATAATACAGAATGTAATCGAATGCAACATGTATAACGGTAGACAAAATTTCCTTCATTTTTTTTTCCAACTTAACGAATTGGCACACGCATTTTCACAACTGATTAATGTGCTCAGTGTGAGGTGTGTGACCCCCCCCCCCCCCCCATGAACCATGGACCTTGCCGTTGGTGGGGAGGCTAGCGTCCCTCAGCGATACAGATGGCCGTACCGTAGGTGCAACCACAACGGACGGGTATCTGTTGAGAGGCCAGACAAACATGTGGTTCCTGAAGAGGAGCAGCAGCCTTTTCAGTAGTTGCAGGGGCAACAGTCTGGATGATTGACTGATCTGGCCTTGCAACATTAACCAAAACGGCCTTGCTGTGCTGGTACTGCGAACGGCTGAAAGCAAGAGGAAACTACAGCCGTAATATTTCCCGAGGACATGCAGCTTTACTATATGATTAAATGATGATGGCGTCCTCTTGGGTAAAATATTTCGGAGGTAAAATAGTCCCCCATTCGGATCTCCGGGCTGGGACTACTCAAGAGGATGACGTTATCAGGAGAAAGAAAACTGGCGTTCTACAGATCGGAGCGTGGAATGTCAGATCCCTTAATCGGGCAGGTAGGTTAGAAAATTTAAAAAGGGAAATGGATAGGTTAAAGTTAGATATAGTGGGAATTAGTGAAGTTCGGTGGCAGAAGGAACAAGACATTTAGTCAGGTGAATACAGGGTTATAAATACAAAATCAAATAGGGGTAATGCAGGAGTAGGTTTAATAATGTATAAAAAATATAGGAGTGTGGGTAAGCTACTACAAACAGCATAGTGATCGCATTATAGTGGCCAAGATAGACACAAATCACATGCCTACTACAGTACTACAAGTTTATATGCCAACTAGCTCTGCAGATGATGAAGAAATTGATGAAATGTATGATGAGATAAAAGAAATTATTCAGGTAGTGAAGGGAGACGAAAATTTAATAGTCATGGGTGACTGGAATTCGAGTGTAGGAAAAGGGAGAGAAGGAAACATAGTAGGTAAATATGGATTGGGGCTAAGAAATGAAAGAGGAAGCCGCCTAGTAGAATTTTGCACAGAGCACAACTTAATCATAGCTAACACTTGGTTTAAGAATCATGAAAGAATGTTGTATACATGGAAGAATCCTGGAGATACTAAAAGGTATCAGATAGATTATATAATGGTAAGACAGAGATTTAGGAACCAGGTTTTAAGTTGTAAGACATTTCCAGGGGCAGATGTGGACTCTGACCACAATCTATTGGTTATGACCTGTAGATTAAAACTGAAGAAACTGCAAAAAGGTGGGAAATTAAGGAGATGGGACCTGGATAAACTGAAAGAACCAGAGGTTGTACAGAGTTTCAGGGAGTGCATAAGGAAACAATTGACAGGAATAGGGGAAAGAAATACAGTAGAAAAAGAATGGGTAGCTATGAGGGATGAAGTAGTGAAGGCAGCAGAGGATAAAGTAGGTAAAAAGACGAGGGCTGCTAGAAATCCTTGGGTAACAGAAGAAATATTGAATTTAATTGATGAAAGGAGAAAATATAAAAATGCAGTAATTGAAGCATGCAAAAAGGAATACAAACGTCTCAAAAATGAGATCGACAGGAAGTGCAAAATGGCTAAGCAGGGATGGCTAGAGGACAAACGTAAGGATTTAGAAGCTTATCTCACTAGGGGTAAGATAGATACTGCCTACAGGAAAATTAAAGAGACCTTTGGAGAGAAGAGAACTACTTGTATGAATATCAAGAGCTCAGATGGCCAACCAGTTCTAAGCAAAGAAGGGAACGCAGAAAGGTGGATGGAGTATATAGAAGGTTTATACAAGGGCGATGTACTTGAGGACAATATTATTGAAAGGGAAGAGGATGTAGATGAAGATGAAATGGGAGATACGATACTGCGTAAAGAGTTTGACAGAGCACTGAAAGACCTGAGTCGAAACAAGGCCCCCGGAGTAGACAACATTCCATTAGAACTACTGACGGCCTTGGGAGAGCCAGTCTGGACAAAACTCTACCAGCTGGTGAGCAAGATGTATGAGACAGGTGAAATTCCCTCAGACTTCAAGAAGAATATAATAATTCCAATCACAAACAAAGCAGGTGCTGACAGATGTGAAAATTACCGAACTATCAGTTTAATGAGTCACAGCTGCAAAATACTAACGCGAATTCTTTACAGACGAATGCAAAAACTGGTAGATGCGGACCTCGGGGAGGATCAGTTTGGATTCCGTAGAAATGTTGGAACACGTGAGGCAATACTGACCTTACGACTTATCCTAGAAGAAAGATTAAGGAAAGGCAAACCTACGTTTCTGGCATTTGTAGACTTAGAGAAAGCTTTTGACAATGTTGACTGGAATACTCTCTTTCAAATTCTAAAGGTGGCAGGGGTAAAATACAGGGAGCGAAAGCCTATTTACAATTTGTACAGAAACCAGGTGGCAGTCATATGAGTCGAGGGGCATGAAAGGGAAGCAGTGGTTGGGAAAGGAGTAAGACAGGGTTGTGGTCTCTCCCCGATGTTATTCAATCTGTATATTGAGCAAGCAGTAAAGGAGCAAAAGAAAAATTTGGAGTAGGTATTAAAATTCATGGAGAAGAAGTAAAAACTTTGAGGTTCGCCGATGACATTGTAATTCTGTCAGAGACGGCAAAGGACTTGGAAGAGCAGTTGAACGGAATGGACAGTGTCTTGAAAGGAGGATATAAGATGAACATCAACAAAAGCAAAACGAGGATAATGGAATGTAGTCAAATTAAATCGGGTGATGCTGAGGGAATTAGATTAGGAAATGAGACACTTAAAGTAGTAAAGGAGTTTTGCTATTTAGGAAGTAAAATAACTGATGATGGTCGAAGTAGAGGGGATATAAAATGTAGACTGGCAATGGCAAGGAAAGCGTTTCTCAAGAAGAGAAATTTGTTAACATCGAATATAGATTTATGTATCAGGAAGTCGTTTCTGAAAGTATTAGTTTGGAGTGTAGCCATGTATGGAAGTGAAACACGGACGATAACTAGTTTGGACAAGAAGAGAATAGAAGCTTTCGAAATATGGTGCTACAGCAGAATACTGATGATAAGGTGGATAGATCACGTAACTAATGAGGAGGTATTGAATAGGATTGGGGAGAAGAGATGTTTGTGGCACAACTTGACTAGAAGAAGGGATCGGTTGGTAGGACATGTTTTGTGGCATCAAGGGATCACAAATTTAGTAGTGGACGGCAGCGTGGAGGGTAAAAATCGTAGAGGGAGACCAAGAGATGAATTCACTAAGCATATTCAGAAGGATGTAGGTTGCAGTAGGTACTGGGAGATGAAGAAGCTTGCACAGGATAGAGTACCATAGAAAACTGCATCAAACCAGTCTCAGGACTGAAGACAACAACAACGTGAGGTGTGACCACATCTGTCGCGAACACATGCCTGACGACGATAGGACATGCTGTGTGTGACGTTATCAACCTCATGTTGTGGCAATAACGCCCATTCTTCCTGCAGAGCTGCTCACAAGTCTTGGAGAGTTGTTGGTGGATGCCGGCATGATGCAAGCCATCTCCCTGGTGCATCCGTGACGTACTCTATGGGATTCAGACCGAGAGAGCGAGCAGACCACACCATTCGTACAATATCTTCCGTTTCCAAAAAAAACCTCATCAAGTCGAGCATTATCGTCCGTCAGTACGAAGTCTGCACCCACAGCACCCCGAAACAACAGCGCATGAGATCCCAAGATATCCTCACGGTACCTGACAGCAGTTACATCTTGCTGATTCATGCGTATAATTTCATGAAGAAGTGTTCAAGTAGTCAACATAATCCCTGCCTACACCATTAACGATCCTCATCGATATCAGTATCTTTCCACGTCTGGGTCCATAAATCGTGTTCCACGGGCACTCCAGATGCGAATCCGTCGAGAATCACTCTCCAAACAAAATCGTGACTTATCTGTGAAAAGAACATCGGCCAACTGTTCGACCGTCCTGTTGGTACGTTGACGGCTCCACTCTAGACGTTCCCTTCTGTGAAGACACGCCAGAGGGAACCAGACAGTAGGTCTCCAACAATAAAGGCTACTCTGCTGAAGCCTTCTGTACACCTTTTGCCTCGATACAAAACATCGACCGGATATTGAGAGATCAGATGCCAGATGCAGTGCGTACTGTCGTGCTCTTACAGCCTAATAACGGTCCACTCTTCTGACGTCACACGTGATCGGCCGTGTCCTTCTCTCTGGGATACACTTTCGGTCTCTATAAACACACCTCACAACAGACGATTCATATTAAGCCATCGGGCCACATCAGTTTACGACTTCCCTGCCTCCGTTCTTCCTATGGCCCTCCACAGCAGAGAGTCTGTAGGCATCTTCTCTATGCCATACTGCACCCTCTGTGACCCTGTACACAGTGATTATGGATGAGGTACTAATCAGCAAACAGTGTCCCGCTTGATAGATGCCTTTACGTCATTGCTTTTGTGTTTGTCCGTTGATCGGAATGCCATCTTCCGTGCAGAACACGATCGTAACGACATCTGTTCACAATTTGTGTGATTATATTGTGAATTAGACACAGGACAGGGAAACCGCAGTTTTCTGCTTCCATTTTGGACAACAGTGCATTAACCATCGGTGAGATTTCAAAAACGAAAGAAATTAGAGATTACTTTCCCAAAAGTATTAACCCGCGAATTGTAACGATTTTGACGATCTTGTTGAGAGATTTCATCCAAAAAATGGCCTCCAGGCGGTACTTCATTAATCATAAAAGTGTGGCCCCCAAGAAGTGAATGAATTGCTTGTTTAAACACAACAGCTAATTAAGTAAAGGACTCGAGGTCAGAGCTGACTGTGGACATCCATGGTTCCAATAACAAACAATTGTGGTGTAAAGACAAGAAAGCGGACATTGTTGCAGATATGGTATAACGTTCACTGTTTGACACAGATAAGAGACAGCTTCACACAGGCAGCTTCAAGCAACCTCAGGAGCTTCGCAACGGGGCACAATACACCAATTTTTACAGTATTCATTAAATAATCTTAGTAAGGCTCACATTTGACTGAATGAGAGAATGACAGAATACCACGTCAGTTCACGGACGAATGAAGGGCGAATGGACATCGCTATCGAAGTGGACTCTCGGTTTTGAATCGATCGCTAAGGAAAGCTTGATTCCATTTAAATTTGAACTAGAGCGCGGCACGACAATTTACTCCGACTGACCGCGACTCGATAAACAAACGCGATCTACATAAATGCATTCGGGTACGTCTGGAAAGTGTTGCTTTATCTAGTGCGCGTTGCGATCTCGCACACGGTGAAAAGCGCAGCCAGCGTCCACTACCTCACGGTACGGAATTCGCTCCCAGACAGGTCCGAACGAAACAGAATTCAGTGTCAGAGAGAAGCTTCTGAATTGACTATGCTTCCGCACAACTGAAAATTCGAGCTCACGAGCGGGATTGGCTCACGCAAGCCAAATTCCATACATGTGCAAGATACATCACCCGTGCGCCTTGCAGATACGGAGAGGAGGCTGAAATATGGCAACACGTCTACAAATCGTGCCTCTTTGTAAAAGACAGGAAGTTGATGAAAGGAGTTTTGCAACTAGCAGAAGCATCCCGCTTTTAGTTCCTGATCTGATTTTCAGCTTAATAACTGTTTTGCATATGTTTGCCTATGTTAGACTCACAAATGTTCTTATCACTGGTGAAGTAATCACGATGTATTTATGTCTCTGAAACATTACAGATGAGCAGTGCTTGTTTGGAGATCACAGGCTGAATATTGGAGACGAACTTCTGTCAACTGACGTACACAGTATCAAATGCACGTGCGAGATACCACCGTTTATGACTTGCGTGAAGCCGTCAATACCCATCTTTGACCCATAGCGAAGAAATAAGAGAAATGTATGAAGCACACCTACTGAAGATCAGTCACAAACAACAAGAATTCTGCGTCGTTGAGGAGCAAATGTAACAAGTGTAATTCTTCATGCTTTCCCGGAGATCTGTAGACTGGTAGCACCTGCAGAAGACAGCGAGGCACGCTGTTGAATTATCGTGCGAAAACGACTCGAATATCCTCCGGCTGGATTCCCGAATATCCAAGATGTCAAATGTAACAACTGTTTGTAATTAAGAATACATGCACAATAAAATTTCTAACATATACATCCAGGCGTTATACATTTAATTGCATCCTCAATACCACACCATGTATCAGCTGATTCAACCTAAAACTCAGTATGAAGATGTCACAAAGAGGGTTACCGGGGAAATCCGTAGTGTACACAGAAGAATACATTTCAACATGAAAGAGCTATCTGGATATTTATTGCCTTTGGCTTTAATCCAGATCAGGGCCGGCCAAACACTGCACAGTGTGCAGACTTGCGGAAGTGCTGCACATGTGCGCACGTGTGCGACAGCGAGCGACAGCGACATCTGTTATTCGACATGTGTCCTAAATGAACGGCGGCGGCTCCGCTTCCCTGTTTATGTGGTACAAGCAAGAGCGTAACATACCCAGTCTCATTTACACCTGGTTCTGAGAAATGGCAGGTACTGTGAAAAAGCAAAGGACGGGAGATCTCTTTCTCAGTCGTTTAAAAATGACTGAGAACTGCAATTCTTTTTTGTAGCCGTTGGTGAAAACTCACAGTGTTTGCTATGCCGCCGAACAATAGGCGGCCAGGGTAAGTTTTCAATTGAAAGACACTACAATACATATCACAAAGACGAGAGTATTGTACTCAAGAGTGAAGAACGGCAAGCAAAATTAAATGTCCTTAAAAAATGGATGAGACACATCAACTCGATTATCATTTCTCATGGCCAGGGATAAACGTGTTTGGATTTATTCCTTTCATAATTAAAAATTGTTTACTAACTGTGCATTAGTGCCTTATTCTGCTCCATGTTACATTATTATCAGGAAAGTTGGTCATTAAACCGATTGTTCCAATGTATACTTAAATTTACAGGTTTTTTTTTTTTTAATGTGTGAAGGGCTACGCTCAGCTGAAGTCGATAAAACGTAACATTCATCTAATTGTCGGTTATTATGCAGATTTCAGACGGAGCTGATGAAAGATGTAGCAATAATGGTATTGAAGTAACAGGTGATCATCGAGAGGTCTGCGGTTATCATTCTGTTCAGTGGTCAGTGAGACAGAAATTATGTGGCTGTAACTAAGGACACCGAGAATTATTTATAGGAAACTTTGCATTAGTTTAATGTTATTTGAAATCATGAATAAGGTTCGTTGGAAGTCGCTAAGTGCTCTGTTTCTTAAATACTAGATCCAAAACATACTCGTATTTACGTGCCGTCAGTCAAGCTGCCTTAATAAAAACCCCTGGTTGTTAACTGTATTACTTCTCTTACTGGGTTAAACCGTTAACATAAAAGTAGACGTCTTAATGAGTAGACGGTGACAGTATTTTAAATGTTTAATACGCGAAATACCTTCCCATGGTTGGCTTGCAAGCTGTGGAAAGAGCACTAGAATGCGCCTGTACAGAGTATCCCAGCAAGTGGATAAAGCGACATCTGTGGGTAGACACATGCACTATATGAACGCTGACGCCTGCGGAGTGCACGCTTTGACCCGGAAGTTACACATGTGCAGGAGCACCGCACGCGTGCAGAATTTCTGGCCGGCCCTGATCCAGATGAATCGTAAGGTGTTATCAGCTAAAACATCCTGTCTCTGCAATCAAACAAGTTTTTGATGGCATTGACTCTGAAGTGATCTGGAGCAGGAGGGGTGCAGGGGGGACGCCGTGTGACGCCAGACAAACAGACAGAAGTAACAAATTATCTTCATTTCTTCTCCCCACCATGATTCAATGCAGGCAACAGCAGTGTGGCTGAGGCATCCAGCGTAGTGTGTGTGTGTGTGTGTATGTGTATGTGTGTGTGACCTCAAGCAGTGCTAACACAGCACGGCATCAGCCAAGCGGTGCTGCGTGGAGCAACTGCCTTTGTCAGCGATGATCCCAGTCCCACGACTGTGTTGACTTAGCTCTCGTCCTCAGCGCTGACCAGCAGACGGCAGGCAGGTGACGCAGCGCCCATGGGCTAATGCTTCACAGGGCCTGTGCTGGCTTGGTTAGACGGCGGCTCAAGCACCTCTCGTCTCATGCCAGACTGTCCTGTGGCACAGTCGAACAAAATGGCTAGTTATTTATACGCTTTTGGGTTGCACTTGCTTGGGGATTGCTGTGCCTTACAGCAAACGTGCTGAACACTTCCGTGGTGGCCAGTGTTGAGAGGCTTCCGTCTTTCTAGCTGTCTGCTAAAGTTATCAATCTAATGGAACTTGTAACATAATTCCCTTCACTTCTCAACCCAAAATTGTCATATGTGGAAAAAGGGCTAACTTAGCTACGTTAGCTGTCGTCTGGTAGTGCCATTTTATTCTTCTTCAAACCTTGTTTGAGAGCTTTAACTCAGAACAAGTTTTCTACATGCATGTACTCAATAAACCGCATGTGCATTTTCAGACTGTTATAGATAACATCAGAGAATTCGCATATATCGTTGATGATTAATTTCTTTCTCATGTTTACTATTGTTTTAACAGAACTAAAGGAAACCTTCGAAAATTGCGAGCTGTATTATGATAAATGTAATAAAACTACCCACAATAACCTTTCGACGAAAGTCTGTTTTAATAAAACTCAGTATCTGTACACAAGCGTTCCTCTATCGACGCTAATTGGTAAAATACTACTCACTTAGATTTTGATTTGGTCTGTGTTTAATTGGTATGCTGTGCCATACTTAAGAGGTATGCAAATGTGGCATTTCATAAGTAAAGTTATATATTCGTAGAAACCCAAAATTTGCTTGTCAGCAGCGGAAAGAGGCGTTACCTGTTGTGCAGCATCTTCAGTTTTTCACCATGAGCCGAAAGTATTTTCTTGCGATTTCCTTATCGATGTTTGATCTGACTGCTTGTAGCTCTTCCACAGAAGGGATAAAAACGTTACAGTTAGTGAGATTATAACTGCGAACCATAACAGATGCTTTTTCACAAGTCAGCACGTTACCAAAGAGCTGGCGAATAGGTATGTCTCTTAGCTTCGTATTACGAGGCCAGTGGTTGCTAGAACTCGTAAACCGCTAATTAAAGGACGAGATTAGTTGCGATTTCCAAGTGCAACGACTTTCCTGGGCTGAAAACCGCAAATTTTCAATCTTTTATTACACCTCAAAGGATAATAACTGTGATTATTCAATGGAAATGACAGGTAAAATCAAGTGAACTTTGAAGCTTATTTCCGTGCACTCCAGGAAGTAACTCGTCGATCAAAGAGTTGCCAAACATACCCTGCCTTGTTGCCAAATCTCAGTTGCAGTACCAGCAGGAAGAAGACGAACCGATGTGATCCTACAGCGGGCTGGGAAGTGGCCATAGCTGGCGTCTCCAAGTCACGGCTGCTACCTTTTAGATAAACATATAATAACCTGCAAATTGGATGCGCCAGCGCTGAGTAAATGCACTGGTAGCTGCCATGGACAGTGACGGACTTGGGAGAATTCCTGGTTGCAATGCTTGTGCCTCTGAGCACTATGGGACTTAACATCTGTGGTCATCAGTCCCCTAGAACTTAGAACTACTTAAACCTAACTAACGTAAGGACATCACAGAACACCCAGTCATCACGAAGCAGAGAAAATCCCTGACCCCCCGGGAATCGAACACGGGAGCCCGGGCGCGGGAAGGGAATGCTTGTAGCTTGTAGTGAAATGCAGAGGGCAAGTGGATGGAATCCACGTGGACTTTATTGCTTAATATGGACAGCAGACATCCCACATAAATATTCTCTCCTCGAAGCGGAGCTCCGCCAGTAACCAAAGTGTCTTATCGTCAAGCACTGCGTTATCGATGGTGAAGTCTCCCCAGAGCGCCCTCCCTTGTTCGCCACCATCCCCCTTCCCAGGAATGTGGAGCACTGAGGGATTAAGTCGCCAGAGGTCGCAGCTATTGACATCGATCAGGTACCTGGGACAAACCGCGCCATGGCTGGCTGCCAAGCGGGACACAGCTGGGTTGTTCCTCGGAGAGAGAGGAGAAAAAGAATGTCGTGTTGTGATCCTCGCCCTGCCTCTGCAAAGGTCACACTGGGGTGACAGAGTGGAAGTTGAAAGGGGCCGCCGTAGCGGAATTGTTGATCTGCATTGAGATCGTCAGGTTGTGACGATGGAATACTGGGCCGTGGAGGCGACAGTGTAGTTTGTGCAATGATAGCAGGCTCTGCTAGCATGCTTAGAGGAAATTGTATCCTAGGAACCCATCAGCCGATGATCTCGATGTAATTATGGCCAGTATGACGTCACTGGGCTAAATTTTATGCACAATTTCGTGTCGAATAACTCTGTTGAAATGTCATATCCGAGCACTGAGGGGCAGAAGGTCACACACTGAGGACGTTTGCGCACTTCAAGAAAAATTCATCGTACCGACCTGTGTCGGTGGCAGAGCAAGTGTTGTATTCTGTCGCAGCTGTAAGTGTGTTTCCCCACTGCTAACACCATGGCGAGCGCTTTATGTGCTGGTGTGCTTAAGTATTCCTCGTATCAAATCTGGAGGGATATGAAAGCAATGGAGAAAATCCGCATGTAAGATCGGTTCTTAAACACCGGGAATCATTGCCACGGACATTTCTCACGTGGTGTGTGTTGTAGTTCTGCGAAGTTGGATGAGAGATTCATTTACAGTATGTGGTTGAATGGACAGTGTTGTAACTTCCTTTTGTGGTTTCTCCCGGGCGACGGTTCTCACTTCATAGCTGATCTCGATCAGAAAGTACTGATTTGTTGAGTTATCTGGTACCTAGAGTCCACCATTATTGCTTAGAGAAGGGGAAAAACGAGTTTAACACCCGTGTCTGAGCTGTGGGCGGTATCCCCGCGTGCCGCGATCCGAATCGCGTTTTGTGTTTCGGAAGCCGCTCGACTTCGAATAGTTGCGTGCGTGTTTGCCAGAGCCTGCGTAGAACCATCTCAGCCCCATTCGCGGTGACCCAGCGGTGTGCGGAATGTTATTGTTTGCTAAACGCGAGGTTGGTTCAGCTGGACAAAGGTCAGCGGCTTCGCAGCGGGTGCCAGTGACGTCAGTCTCGTGAGTGTACGGAACCGCTCGTATCGGATTAGCTACTGTCGGCTGCGGGCGGCGTTTCGTGCTAGGAGCGTACTTGCGGCGGTCGTTGTTGTCTGGTACCTTCGCGTATGTTGTTGCTGCAGGACTACAAAACGTCTGTCAGCCAGGACTAATTTGCATTCCATCGTCCTGCTGCCATGCAACAGCGGTGCGAACTGCATCAGAGGCACTTGCTTGATGAGCCCTAACGTTTGAAGCGTGATGTCGGATATGTGAGAAGATGTCATAGATGTACGGGGATGTCTCCAAAGCTGAGAAGACGTTCTGTTACCCTGTGTGCTTTTAAATCACCATCTGCAACTGTAGCTTTAGTGTCTTTGTGAGCTGGTGAAGCAACACCTCTTTAGCAGCGTCGAATGCACGGTCCTCTGGAGGTGCTAGAGTGATGTCACTGATAATGTGGGTGAGCCCTCTCATGCTGCTCAATAAGGCGATGAACTTGGAAGAGTTGTCAGAGATGACTTGGCTCTGAAGATGTAGTCAATGTTTGCTAGCCATGTTGCTGTGCTGTTGGGATGAAAACTTCATTGAATATATACTGCACACTAATTTCCTTGTTCATGTGCTATGTCGTCCGAGGATGGCGGCGGATGAAATAGCTGGGACCATGCAGTGCGGATGAGAGGAATCACTAGTAGCTGAAGATGTAGGAAGTATGCAGCAGACTTCAGTAGTTACGGTGGCTAGAACAGTTGGAAAGTCGAAGAGGAAGAAGAAGGTTCTGCTGTTAGGTAGTTCTCATGGCAGAGGTGTAGGCCAGCAGTTGCAGGAAGTGCTGGGGATTGAGTACCAGGTCACCAGCATTGTGAAGCCTAATGCAGGATTGGCTCAGGTGACCGTTAACATGGGGGCGTTATGTAGGGATTTTACTAAAGAGGATCAGGTAGTGATTGTCGGTGGGGCTGGTAATAGTATTGATAGGGATGGGGAGTATGACATAGATGGTGACCTGGAAAAGATAGCCACTCAGACTGGCAACACGAATGTGCATTTCGTGGAACTGCTTCAGCGTCACGATCGGCCTTATCTTAATACAGCCGTCAGGCGTAATAACATGAGACTTGGAGGTGCACTGATGACCGAAAGAATGTGTCACATTTCAGTGGTGTCGGTGGAGTCTATCAGCAGGACGGGTTTCACTAGACATGGCCTGCACCTCAACAGGTATGGAAAGGGAAGGTTAGCAAAGCCTATAGGTGACAGCATAGGTGGGGTTGGTGGGATCACTCATGGGAAAATTCCTGCAGCAGTGGGTGTTAGAGCTGCACCTTTTTTAGATTGAAGTCAGCTGATAGGTATTCCTGCTTAAGGGAAGTCTCTCTAACAAAGGAACCACTTTTGACAAAGCTTAGGTATCCGAGTAATGAGGGAATTAGTATATTTCATCAAAATATACAAGGTATTAGAGATAAAGTTAGTGAATTGCTTATAGATGTTGAACCTGAAACTATTGGTGTATCTGAACAATTCTTAAATAAGGAGATAATTCAGAGGCTTCCTTTACCAGGATACAGGTTGGCTGGCAGCTTTTCTAGGAGCTCTTTGCGGTTTGGGGGAGTAGCCATGTATGTGAAAAACGGAATCCCATTTGAGTCAATTGATGTTTCAAAGTACTGCACTGAAAGGGTGTTTGAATGTTGTGCAGGTGTGGTTAAATTTAATGGAGCTAAATGTATAACTGTTGTTATTTATAGATCCCCACACTCTGATTTTACAACATTTTTGCTATAGCTAGAGGAGGTTCTTGGTTTACTTTATAGGAAAAAGTTAGTTATATGCGGTGACTTCAATATTAATTGTATAAGTGATTGTGCAAGGAAGAGAATGCTGGTAGACCTCCTTAATTCATATAATCTTATGCAAACCTTATTCTTTCCAACGAGAGTGCAAGGGAACAGTAGAACAACCATAGACAACATTTTTGTTCATTCCTCATTACCAGAAGGGCATTCTGTTAGCAAAAAGGTGAATGGCCTTTCAGATCATGATGCACAAATTTTAACTCTAAAAGATTTTTCTGCTGCAACACTTGTTTAATATAGTCATCAGCTGTTTAGGCAAGCTGATCCAGTTGCTGTAGAGACCTTTGTAAACCTTATCAAGGAACAAGAGTGGCAAGATGTTTATAGTTCTGATACAGTAGACGATAAATATAATGCTTTTCTCAAGACTTTTCTCGTGCTCTTTGAAAGTTGCTTTCCGTTAGAATGTTCAAAACAGGGTACTAGCACAAACAGGCAGCCTGGGTGGCTGACTAGAGGGATAAGAATATCTTGTAGAACAAAGTGGCAACTATATCAATACGTTAGAAACAGTCAGAATCTAAATGCAGCATCCCATTACAAACGGTATTGTAAGGTGCTTAAAAATGTTATTAGGAAGGCAAAAAGTATGTGGTATGCAGGTATAATAACTAAGTCTCAGGATAATATTGAAACCATATGGTCAGTCGTAAAGCAAGTGGCTGGTCTGCAGAGACAGGTCGAGGATATAGAATCAGTGCGTAGTGGGAATGTCCGTGTTATTGATAAGTCGCATTTATGTACAGTATTTAATAATCACTTTCTGAATATAGCAGGTGAACTAAATAGAAACTTAGTCCCAACAGGGAGTCATATAGCGCTCATAGAAAAAAGCGTTCCGAGACACCTGAAATGTTCCTCCATGAGAACTGATAAGAGGCAGATTGAGTTAATAATTAAACCACTAAAGACCAAGAACTCTCATGGATATGACGGGGTATCTAGCAGAATACTGAAGTATTGTTCTATGTATGTTAGCCCAGTACTTAGCCATATCTGTAACTTTTCCTTTAGGAGTGGTTGGTTTCCTGACCGATTAAAGTACTCGGTAGGGAAGCCACTTTATAAAAAGGGAGACAGGGATAATATTGACAATTATAGACCTATTTCTATGTCATCGGTGTTTGCTAAAGTTATCGAAAAGGTTGTATATACAAGGTTACTGGAGCATTTAAATTCACATAACTTGCTGTCAAATGTTCAGTTTGGTTTTAGAAATGGTGTAACAACTGAAAATGCTATATTCTCTTTTCTCTGTGTGGTTTTGGACGGATTAAATAAAAGGTTGCGAACGCTAGGAGTTTCTTTGATTTAACGAAGGCTTTTGACTGTGTTGACCACAAAATATTACTTCAGAAGTTGGACCATTATAGAGTAAGGGGAGTAGCTTACAATTGGTTCGCCTCTTACTTTAAGAACAGAAAGCAGAAGGTAATTGTCCGCAATATTGAGAGTGGTAGTGATGTTCAGTCCCAATGGGGCACTGTTTGGTGTGGCTTTCCCCAAGGGTCGGTGCTGGGGCCACTGTTGTTTCTTATTTATATAAATGATATGCCTTCTAGTATTACAGGTGATTCAAAAATATTTCTGTTTGCTGATGACACCAGCTTTGTAGTGAAATATCTTGTGTGTAATATTGAAACAGTATCAAATAATGTAGTTCATGAAATAAGTTCGTGGCTTATGGAAAAAAATTTGATGTTAAATCACAGTAAGACTCAGTTTTTACAGTTTCTAACTCACAATTCAACAAGAACCGATATTTTGATCAGACTGAATGGGTATATTATAAGCACGATGGAACAGTTCAATTTCCTAGGCGTTCGGATAGATAGTAAGCTGTTGTGGAAAGCCCATATCCAGGATCTTGTTCAAAAACTAAACGCTGCTTTATTTACCATTAGAACAGTATCTGAAATAAGTGACACTTCAGCACGAAAAGTAGTCTACTTCGCATATTTTCATACGTTTATGTCGTACGGTATTATTTTTTGGGGTAATTCTTCAGATTCAAAAAGGGTATTTTTGGCTCAAAAACGGGCTGTTCGAGCTATGTGTGTGTAAGTTCGAAAACCGCTTGTCGACCCCTATTCAATAGTCTGGGAATTCTGACATTGCCCTCACAGTATATATTTTCTTTAATGTCGTTTGTTGTTTGCAATATTAGCCTAATCCCAAGAGTTAGCAGCTTTCACTCAGTTAATACTAGGCAGAAATCCAATCTGCATGTGGAATGCACTTCCTTGACTCTTGTGCAGAAAGGAGAGCAGTATTCTGCTGCATACATTTTCAATAAGCTACCACAAGAATTAAAATATCTTAGCGGTAGCCCAAACTCTTTTAAGTCCAAACTGAAGAGTTTCCTCATGGCTCACTCCTTCTATTCTGTTGAGGAGCTGCTGGAAGATCTAAAAAAATTAAGCAAATTCCTGTGTTACTTTGTAGATTTTCTTTATTTAAACTTACTTGTCACCTGACTATGTTTTTTATATTTCATTCTATCTGTTTCTAATATCGTGTTATAATTTCATGTATTGACTTGTTCCATGACCATGGAGACTTCTCCTTAATTTGGTCCCACGGAACAATAAATAATTAAATAAATAAAAATAGAAGCCGAGACGCTTCTCGTATGACTCCGCTGGGAGGGCCACAATCGAGTTTACGAACAGATTCGGCTGAACTTCACCCAACGCAGACACCAGGTAAATCAGACAAGTTGCTGCTGTGTAGAACTAGAGTAGTTGGCGGAATATTGACTTTTCGGTGTGACGAAGCACTGAAGTCATCACCGCAGTGCATGAGGAGGTCGGAACTCGCTACACATTGTTGGTTCACATGTGTGCCATTGTTGTAGTTCACAGTATGGCACGGGAGATTTCACTTTCACGTTTCACACTTAATACAGGTTGATCCGGATAGTGAAACACCATACGAAGCATCAAGACAGTTACTTTCTAGCACCTGTCGTTCTCTAGAGTGGTAATTGTGTGATAGCTTCATTATCAAAGAGAAGGCAGTCAGTCGAAGTACACTGATTATATTGTACTAGTCGCTGTTGTTCGCTGAGGGATCAGCACAGTGTTAATTCCTGGCCAGAATGCCTTTAGTAAAGTGCAGTGACCAGATGAGTGGAATTCACATACACTTGTATCGCTGAACACAGAGATGCCTCATGACGCGTGTATACAATAGAACAGAACACAACAGACTGTCTACGTCAAAGATACTCTCATCACGGGAACTCCACCACTATCTTGCACTTGCGTTATCGATGGTGAGGTCCCTACAGACTGCTGAAGTTACAGATTGTGTTCTGAATCATGATATGATATCCAGTAAACTGGTTGAACCCGAAGACAGGTTATACTTACAACTGTTAAATAAACTTTAACATTAATGGCTCCTCCCAAAAGCATACGACTGCAGTTACTGTTACATTAGGATACTTTGAAGATAGGGCATGACTCTGCCATATGTTGATTATTTACCTGTTACCTTATGTTTCCTCAGGAAGCTATTATTATTATTAGTAGCAGTAATAGTTGTAGTAGTAGTAGTAGTATGTGTTTTGATACTTGTTTGCAATTGTTGCATGTATTCTGATGTTGGATGTCAATTCTGAAAGCTGTACCTTCTATCACCCTGAGGGTCCTAATAATGTTTCCGTACATAAAGCACATTTTACCTACGCTAGAGGGACAAAATTCTGCTCCACCGACAACCATAGTGTCATAAACACGACTGATATCAACTCAACAAATTTGTAAAGCAAGGTCATGTCTACGCTTGTCCTTTATAACCTTCAACCCCCAACCATAACAACTATAAGCAAAGAACTTTCCTAAAACTGTGCAGCGTAATGCTACATGCAGGTTTATGATTCTTCACTCGAACTACAGTTGACAAGAAATATGAGTAATTTCAGCAGAGAGTAATATTTAGTTAACTCTATTACAATTTCAAGAAACTATAATTAACTATGTCATATCATTGCTCCACATGAAACAAAGAACTTAGAGAAAGATAAACTTTCATATGTAATATTCAACTCTAATTGAAATTATGAAAGTTTCTGTAAACTCATTAAATGTCTCTTGAGGTTGAAGGCCTTTTCTTTGTTTCAACTACATCCACAAAATTACTCTGCAATTCACAGTTAAGTGCCTGGCAGAGAGCTCGGCGAACCACCTGCAAGCTATTTCCCTACCTTACACCGTAGAACGAGCATTTAACCTTTCTGTGCGAGCTCTGATTTCTCTTATTTTTTAATGGTGATCATTTTTCCCTTCATAGGACGCCGCCAGCAGAATATTTTCGGAATCGGTGGAGAAAGATGGTGATTGAAATTTCACGAGAATGTCCCGGCGCAACGAAAAACGCTTTTGTTTTAGTAACTGCCACGACAGTTCACGTATCATATGCGTGGCACTCTCTCCGCTCTTTCGTGATGATGCAAAACGAGCTGCTCTTCTTTGGACTTCTTTTCGATGTCCTCCAACAGTTCCATTTGATGCGGATCCCACAACTCACGGCAATATCCCAGAAGAGGCCGGACACGCGTGGTGTAGTGCATTTTCTAGATGTTCTTGCAACAAATCGTTTTCTTTTCTTTTCGCTTTACCAGCAACATTATCTATGTGATCCTTCCAGTTTAAATTATTCGTAATTTTAATCCTTAAGTACGGTCTTTAAATCTTTTTGATTTATCGTATAACCGAAAAACAGCAAATTTATTTTAGTACTCGTATGGATGACTTCACACTTTTTATTCTCTCACTATACAGATCTCTTCTCTAACGCATTTTGCTATTGGTTTTGATAAGCTGATGACTTTACAAAACGATAAATGACTGCATCATCTGCGAACAGTCTAAGACAGCTGCTCAAATTGTCTCCTACATCGTTTATGTAGATGAGGAACAGCACAGGGCCTATAACACTTCCTTGAAGAACGCCAAATATTATTTACGTTTTATTCGATAACTTCCTTTCAATTACTACGAACTGTGACCTTTTTGACAGGAAATTACGAATCCAGTCACACAGCTGAGGCGATACTCCATAGGCACGAAATCTGATTAGAAGGTGCTTGTGAGAAACAGTATCGAATGCCTTCTGGAAATCTAAAAACATATAACAAACTTGATATCACCTGTCGATGGCACTCATTACTCCGTGAGAATAAAGAGGTAGTTGTGTTTCACAAGAAATATATTTCCTCAATCCACGCTGACTATTAGCCAATAAACCTAACTCATAATGTTCGAACACTGTATATGTTCCAAAATCCTACTGCAAATCGACGTTACTGATACGGGTGTGCACTCCAGAGGATTACCCCTACTTCTCTTCTCAGATATTGGCGTGATCTGTGCAACTTTCCAGACTTTAGGCACAGATCTTTCAAAGAGCAAGCGGTTGTATATGGTTGCTAAGCTACTGCGGAGCTATTGTATCACATACTCAGAAAGGAACCTGACTGATATAAAGTCTCGACCGGAGGCCTTCCCTTTATTAAATAATTTAAGCTGCCTCGCTATACTGATGATTTCTGCTGGTTTTCTCTGACACTTGACAGAACAGTCAGGCAAAACAGGAGAATTATTCCGTATACAATAGCAAATCCTGCCTCATGAACAGCGAAATAACAACCATAACACTACTGGCGCATATTCTGGAAAAGAGAATCAAACGTCTACATCTAGATGACTACTCTGCAAGTCACAAGTGCCTGCCAAACGGTTTATCAAACCACTTTCACATTATTTCTCTACCGTTCGACTCTCGAACAGCACACGGGCAAAACGAACACTTTAATATTTCCGTGCGAGTTCTTATTTGTCTTATTTTATTAGGACGATCACTTCTCTTTATACAAACGGGCGTCAACAAAATATTTTCCCAATTGGAGGAGAAAATTGGAGACAGAAATGTCATGAAAAAATCTCACCGCAACGAAAAAAGGGTTAGCTTCAATGTTTGCCACCACAACTTGAGTATCATAACCGCGAGCTCCTCGTGTTTGACATTTTTCGATATGCTCCGTCAATCCTATCTGATGCGGACCCCATACCACACAGCAGGCGTAGTGCGGGCAGTCTATTTGATAGGACTGTTGCATCTTCTAAGTGTTCTGCCAATAAAACGTAGTCTACGTTTGGTCTTGTCTATGTGATCGTTCCACTTTAAGATGTTACTAATTTTCTTAGTTGAACTACCAGCTTTTAGATCTGTGTTACTTACTTTTTAACCCATATCTAATAGGTTCCGTTTAGTACTCGCGTGGATGACCTCAAATTTTTTATTATTCACAGATTTTAATTTAATTATGGAATCATGATCTGAGCTTTATTCTCTAAATGAACTTTCAATGCTTCAAATGGCTCTGAGCACTATGGGGCTCAACATCTTAGGTCATAAGTCCCCTAGAACTTAGAACTACTTAAACCTAACTAACCTAAGGACATCACATACACCCATGCCCGAGGCAGGCTTCGAACCTGCGACCGTAGCAGCCCCGCGGAAATGGACTTTATCGCTCAGTGAAATGAGGTAGTACATTCGTGTCAATAAGCATTGTTCAGTTTGATATATGTAAAGAGAGATGTAGCAAGTACGTCCGTATCCAACAATGCCCTAGCCCCGTCTTCGTACGTCAACCAAAGATCGAATCCACACTTAATACGGAGGGTACTGCACAAGATATCTTCGCCATTCAAAAACAGAAAAAAATAAAAGAACCCAACTGACAGTAAGGCGATTAGGATCAGAATGGCAACCAGTTGTTTACATATTAAATATAGTTTGCTGCCAACATGGATGTTGTAATACATTGAATTTACGTTCAATACAATGTGAAAAAGTGTCTGTTGGTCCAAATTTACCCTATGTGAACATTAAAATAAGAAACTATCTCAAACAGAGTTCTGTATGTTATTATTATTATTATTTCTTTCCTTTCTCAGACGTTATGTCTGGTTAAAAATGGAAAGTGACGCGGTCCTTGATCAAGCGTGACTTCCTTTTAACTGTACGGTATATGTTACATTGCATTGCATTTAGGAACTTGCGGGTAATTGAACATGTATCAATAATTACAGATTTCTGTAGTTGTATATATACGTTTGGATGTAGCTGTATTGCGTTGATGTACTTGTGGATATTGTGTGGTATGACTCCTGTAGTTGATAGTATAATTGGTATAATGTCAACTTTATCCTGATGCCACATGTCCTTCACTTCCTCAGCTAGTTGGGTGTATATTATTATTATTATATTTTAAAATAAAGTTTTGAGCATTATTTTTATTATTGTTACTTTCACTATCATTATTATTTTCACTGCTATAACAGGGTCAGGAACTGCATAAAAGATGTGTTCTAGTAGCTGTTCTACGCAGTGTTTTAATTTTGGCTCGTATTAACTCGAATAGTAAATTTGTATTGTAAAAGAGAACAGAATAGCAGTTTTAACAGAGGTTACTGTGAAATCTATCTTAATCGTCTTTTAGCCCTGCTTTTCTGTCCTACCGATTAAGCAAACATTTAATACTCTCATTTCCTTTGGAGCTTCCGTATGTCACCTTTCAAAGCAGACGTATTCTTTTAAATCTTACTAAAAAGATCGCTTCCCAATTTGATTATCTTTCTGTCCATTTTACTAGAAAATTTCTTATATTAAAACTTAACTAAACAGGTGTGGTCCAAGGTTAATTCTTGTGTAAGTCTTCTATATCCCCCATACCCTCCTTAAATAGCCAATCCTACAAGTGTTACTATCAGCTGATTATCACCATATTTATTTGCTTTGTTTAAGCAAAGTAAATTACAGGTACTTGAAACAATGTGGGAGCACTTTGCGGCAGCGCGGTTTCTTTTGCTTCTTTTTACCTACACCTACTTGTGAACTCGTTGCAGCAGATCGCCGGTAGGCAAGCCGAGCAGAAACCTACCGTGCTGCAAAGCGGACCAGGCTACATACAACGATACTATTCTAAGAATCGGGAAAAGGTCTTAATTACGAATGAATTGTGGAAATACTGGTAAAGCAGCAGTGTATTACACGTTCACTGCCAATACCGTGCTAATCCTATCACAGTCATGCACAAACCCACGTTAGCAAGTTTATGATAACGTTTTTCCCGAAATATGAACAGCAACTAAGCACGGATTGTTCTTAAATGAAAGTGCTCGCCACACTATTAAGTTTATCGCTGTCTAATGCATTCAAGTTTTTAGTCACCGATCTGCTCAATATGTCACGCAAAATTATTATCTTTTCTCATACATAAAATTACTTTAAAAATCCGTACAGTCTAAAAACCAACACACCGGAATAAATATGCCTTCACTTTAAAGCACTTTTGAGGCATGCAACACGACTAAAACCGGCAAACTGTAACTTCCTTCTGAACTCATACGACATTCGACCGTACCATTGAAAGGCTGGGCTCCGACTACTTAGACTGCTGTAAGCATTCTATATCTCCAAGAGAAAAGACGTGCGAAGAATCCTCCGTTCTGATTAGTCAGCCTTCTTTAACAATAGAAAAGCACTATTCTCTCGCGTTAGTTCGCGCTTTTAACGACTAACCAAAATAAAAAAGAATAAATAACACATTTTCTAACTGTACTTTTTCCCGAAATAAATATTTAACGTTCTGATATTTTGTTTATACTTTACATTATTAATTATTTTCATTTACACTCGCATTACCTTTCCTTTTACCATAAACTTACATAATATATTATGATACAAAATTCCCCGCCTTACAATGTTCACCAGTAGAACAATGATCTACATATTTACTTTAGACCAGATTCACGCATCATTCACACTACTAAAAGCACATACAAAACTGTACAAACATAAATAAACAAAAAGTCCTTCAAGAAATAAACGGAACAACTGACAAATACATTCCCTTGACCTTTTCCTTGAATGTCTATGTGCACTACTGGATTCTGGTGGATGAAAATTAGAACTACGTAATCGACTGAACCCGCTTCAGACCATCTGTCACTGTGCACGCATGAGTCATTCTCCCGATACACAGGCTCTAGACAGGAGCGATATAAGGCGCCACGCCTCAACTTCAAAGAGCCAATTATCAATATACTTTATTAATCCAAGAGCACTGTTCATCACAGTTTACAGTACACAAGCCTACCTTTTATAAGAAGAGTAGTAACAGAATAAATTGTCAGTAGCTTGCCTTGTCAGAAACACTCCAGTGGAGATCATGGTGCAAAAGTGCTTACACAAATTTTTTATGCCTCGTATTAGTTAATAGACCAAACATGCCATAAGGTTTACCTTTTGGAACCATTCTTGACGTAAGGTGATGTAATTCTTGCGACACCTTATTATAGCCTGGAAATGTTTTGTATCCACGGCTATGGTTTACGTGAGACGACTTATTACACTGAAGCACTTATTATAGCAGGAACGTTAATACAAAATATTAAAATTTAGAAGAGTGCACCATTCTGTTACCTCACTAACGACTGCTAGCTGGCTACCTCCTCCCCTTCGTCAGCTGTAAGCCTCGTTCCGTAGAAAAGACGTTGCAGAAACGGAAACGATAGTGCTCACCTGCCACCCGTGTACCAGCACTGTCCGTTGCATCAGCCTACCGCGCAATTTCTCTTGTAGAAAACGCGTTCCAGAAACAGAACAAGGAAAAAAAACTTGGCAGTTCTCAGGCCTAATGGATTTCCCACTTCGTTAGCTGAGTACTTCTCTTTTCAGAATAATAAATTGTAGCATCCTCACGAAGTGACCAGAATTTAGAAATACAATTCTTTCTAACCTATAACTATATAACAATGAAATAAAAAGTTTAGTAACTAATGACAATATATTTTTAAGATCATTTTATAATACCTATCTCCCCATTTTATTCTTTAATTTACCATGAATAAATCACATCTGAAGTTGGCAATACACCACGTAAATATGAAAGTACCACTGTTCCATTAGGTAATGATTCAGCCTACTCTGGGGACTGAAGACCACAACAAATTACTCCTGTGGTTTGTACCAATAAATTACACTCATTCTACACTCACAACAATCACCAGTGGAACGTATATTCGATACGTCCACCATTACGCCTGAGGCATCAGAGAATGTTCATCTTGCACGCAGGTGAACAAGAAGTTAACGAGACTAACAGATGCTTCTTAAACTTCTGTTTCAACTTCCGGGCCATACGGTACTACGAGGAGGTGGGCTGCATACTCAGCGACGTTTCTGGCGAGTCCTGTCCTACTCTCTTCAATTGCAGTGACTGCCACATAGCCAACTGGAAACGCCCCATTACTGCAATTTGCTGGTAGTAACAGAAGACACGAAAAATACTACAGTTTATCGGCCCACCAACGTCAGAGACGTCACACGCTGAACACTAACTCACTAACATTCTTTAGTTAACAGGAGTTGAGGAGACCTTATACACGTATAGTATGAGTATCGGTGGTAGAATATTCCCAAATTCAGTCATAATCCAGGGCTCGAAACAAGCGTGCCTCTTATCATGGGATCTTAACATTTTCGTTCCCGTGATGTTCCAGCGGACAGAGCGCTAAACTGCGTTCTGCAGGTTCCTGGTTCAGTCTGGTTCGTCGAGACTCTCTAAGACGGCCTCATGTGCACTCAGCCTGCTGTCAAATCTAGAACCGGAGACCGCTGTGAGCAAGAGGCAGCCGCCTTGTGCCTGCTACTGCCACGGCGAATGAAAGGTTGCTCTTTATCAACAGTCAGGCAAGAAGACCATTCGTGGGCTGAATACCATAGTCTCTATCTTTAAATATTTTTGTTTTAAGGTCTATAATTACGCAGGCCCCCCCCATGAACCACGGACCCTGCCGTTCGTGGGGAGGCTTGCGTGCCTCAACGATACAGATAGCCGTACCGTAGTTGCAACCACAATGGAGGGGTATCTGTTGAGAGGCCAGACAAACATGTGGTTCCTGAAGAGGGGCAACAGCCTTGTCAGTAGTTGCAGGGGCAACAGTCTGGATGATTGACTGATCTGACCTTGCAACATTAACCAAAACGGCCTTGCTGTGCTGGTACTGCGAACGGCTAAAAACAAGGGGAAACTACAGCCGTAATTTTTCCCGAGGACATGCAGCTTTACTATATGATTAAATGATGATGGCGTCCTCTTGGGTAAAATATTCCGGAGGTAAAATAGTCCCCCATTCGGATCTCCGGGCGGGGACTAGTCAGGAGGACGTCGTTATCAGGAGAAGGAAAACTGGCGTTCTACGGATCGGAGGGTGGAATGTCAGATCCGTTAATCAGGCAGGTAGGTTAGAAAATTTAAAAAAGGAAATGGATAGGTTAAAGTTAGATATAGTGGGAATTAGTGAAGTTCGGTGGCAGGAGGAACAAGACTTCTGGTCTGGTGAATACAGGGTTATAAATACAAATTCAAATACGGGTAATGCAGGAGTAGGTTTAATAATGAATAAAAAAATAGGTTTGCGGGTAAGCTACTACAAACAGCATAGTGAACGTATTTTAGTGGCCAAGATAGACACGAAGCCCATTCCTACTACAGTAATACAAGTTTATATGCCAACTAGCTCTGCAGATGACGAAGAAATTGAAGAAATGTATGATGAGATAAAAGAAATTATTCAGGTAGTGAAGGGAGACGAAAATTTAATAGTCATGGGTGACTGGAATTTGTCAGTAGGAAAAGGGAGAGAAGGAAACGTAGTGGGTGAATATGGATTGGGGCTAAGAAATGAAAGGGGAAGCCGTCTGCTAGAATTTTGCACAGAGCATAACTTAATCATAGCTAACACTTGGTTCAAGAATCATAAAAGAAGGTTGTATACATGGAAGAATCCTGGAGATACTAAAAGGTATCAGATAGATTATATAATGGTACGACAGAGATTTAGAAACCTGGTTTTAAATTGTAAGTCATTTCCAGGGGCAGATGTGGACTCTGACCACAATCTATTGGTTATGAACTGTAGATTAAAACTGAAGAAAATGCAAAAAGGTGGCAATTTCAGGAAATGGGATCTGAATAAACTGACTAAACCAGAGGTTGTACAGAGTTTCAGGGAGAGCATAAGGAAACATCTGACAGGAATGGGGGAAAGAAATACAGTAGAAGAAAAATGGGTAGCTTTGAGGGATGAAGTAGTGAAGGCAGCAGAGGATCAAGTAGGTAAAAAGTCGAGGGCTAGTAGAAATCCTTGGGTAACAGAAGAAATATTGAATTTAATTGATGAAAGGAGAAAATATAAAAATGCAGTAAATGAAGCAGGCAAAAAGGAATACAAACGTCTCAAAAATGATATCGACAGGAAGTGCAAAACGGCTAACCAGGGGTGGCTAGAGGACAAATGTAAGGATGTAGAGGCTTATCTCACTAGGGGTAAGATAGATACTGCCTACAGGAAAATTAAAGAGAGCTTTGGCAAAAACAGTTGCATGAATATCAAGAGCGCAGATGGCAACCCAGTTCAAAGCAAAGAAGGGAAAGCAGAAAGGTGGAAGGAGTATATAGAGGGTCTATACAAGGGCGATGTACTTGAGGACAATATTATTGAAAGGGAAGAGGATGTAGATGAAGATGAAATGGGAGATACGATACTGCGTGAAGACTTTGACAGAGCACTGAAAGACCTGAGTCGAAACAAGGCCCCCGGAGTAGACAACATTCCATTGGAACTACTGACGGCCTTGGGAGAGCCAGTCTGGACAAAACTCTTCCATCTGCTGAGAAAGATGTACGAGACAGGCGAAATAATTCAAGACTTCAAGAAGAATATAATAATTCCAATCCCAAAGAAAGCAGGTGTTGACAGATGTGAAAATTACCGAACTATCAGTTTAATAAGTCACAGCTGCAAAATACTAACGCGAATTATTCACAGACGAATGGAAAAACTCATAGAGGCCGACCTCGGGGACGATTAGTTTGGATTCCGTAGAAATGTTGCAACACGTGAGGCAATACTGACCCTACGACTTATCCTAGAAGAAAGATTAAGGAAAGGCAAACCTACGTTTCTATCATTTGTAGACTTAGAGAAAGCTTTTGACAATGTTGACTGGAATACTCTCTTTCACATTCTGAAGGTGGCAGGGGTAAAATTCAGGGAGCGAAAGGCTATTTACAATTTGTACAGAAACCAGATGACAGTTATAAGAGTCGAGGGGCACGAAAGGGAAGCAGTGGTTGGGAAGGGAGTGAGACAGGGTTGTAGCCTCTCCCCAATGTTAATCAATCTGTATACTGAGCAAGAAGTAAAGGAAACAAAAGAAAATTTCGGAGTAGGTAATCCATGGAGAAGAAATAAAAACGTTGAGGTTCGCTGATGACATTGTAATTCTGTCAGAGACAACAAAGGACTTGGAAGAGCAGTTGAATGGAATGGACAGTGTCTTGAAAGGAGGATATAAGATTAACATCAACAAAAGCAAAATGAGGATAATGGAATGTAGTCGAATTAAGTCGGGTGATGCTGAGGGTATTAGATTAGGAAATGAGACACTTAAAGTAGTAAAGGAGTTTTGCTATTTGGGGAGCAAAATAACTGATTATGGTAGAAGTAGAGAGTATATAAAATATAGACTGGCAATGGCAAGGAAAGCGTTTCTGAAGAAGAGAAATTTGTTAACATCGAGTATAGATTTAAGTGTCAGGAAGTCGTTTCTGAAAGTATTTGTATGGAGTGTAGCCATGTATAGAAGTGAAACATGGACAATAAATAGTTTGGACAAGAAGAGAGTGGAAACTTTCGAAATATGGTGCTACAGAAATGTGTAAGATTAGGTGGGTAGATCACGTAACTAATGAGGAGGTATTGAATAGGATTGGGGAGAAGAGAAGTTTGTGGCACAACTTGACTAGAAGAAGGGATCGGTTGGTAGGACATGTTCTAAGGCATCAAGGGATCACAAATTTAGCATTGGAGGGCAGTGTGGAGGGCAAAAATCGTAGAGGGAGACCAAGAGATGAATACACTACGCAGATTCAGAAGGATGTAGGTTGCAGTAGGTACTGGGAGATGAAGATGCTTGCACAGGATAGATTAGCATGGAGAGCTGCATCAAACCAGTCTCAGGACTGAAGACCACAACAACAACAACAATTACGCAGGTCTGTGAGTCTGGCAGACAAATTTTAAGCATTTTGTGATTGCCTATACAGTGTTAAACACAATTTTAATTGCTGATCAACGGGTAATACTTGCAGGTAATGGGTCTGACCTACGACTGACTGGAAACCAACTTTTAAACTTTCTGCCAGTTTTAAAATGCTTTCTAAAGATATGTTTAAATGTAAATAATAGCTTCGTAGCAGAATTGAACACTCTGTTCAAATATGGATGCATACGTATAACCCAAAGAAGGAAGCACGAAAGAAAATTTCTAAACTGATGGCAATGAGTAAACTGTTAGAATTTTTTGAGACCTGAGTTCTTAACAAAGAGGAGAAGAGAGATATCGATACAGCGAAGAAAAATTTCTCGCAAAAACGGTTGTTTGTACCCATAAGAGCTAAAATAAAAATCGAAAACTTGAATTGAGAATTAATTGTGCAGTATAAGCGAAAATATGGAATGATAAGAAAGCAAACGGTGTGAGCATTTCTTACGAATGGCAGGCAAAAGTCTTGCAGAAAAAATCTTTGCTCTATAAACTGATTGATTGGACAGATGTTGGACAACAGAGTAACAGTTAGGCGGTGCTATTAGAATTCATATTTTAACGGAAAGTACTGCATTAAACACAATGATGATGATGATGATAGCCAATTATTTACTATTTCTTATCCATCTCAGGAGGGTGATTCAACACTAATAACGTCACTGTTTACAATTCACTGAACTGAAATGTTGCTTCCGTATCTGAAAGGTCACCGATACAGTAGAGCAGCTCTCTTTTGTGACCAGATGGTGTCACAGTGACTCTGTGGACATCCCAGTCCATCAAGAAGGTTAAAAACACCACTCCACTTTACATCTCAGCCCCGTTATGTCTTTGCTACAATGAGGAATTGTCTGACCAATCCGTCTGATTCCGTCTTCCTTGTAATGTTGATAATATTTGTCGAACTGAGGTTAATTTAAAATGGAAACCAGACAAAATTATAAAAATTATTAATATAAGTGTTTTTGGCCCTTTTAAGTTGCCTTCTATGAATTATCGGCAAAGCACTGACCGCACGAAGGATTACAGATTAAAACTGTGTGCCGAACTAGAACTCGAACCCCTTTCGTGGGGGGGGGGGGGGGGGGGGGGGGGGAGGGGAGGAGGGAAGGCAGCGCACTTACTGACTATCCAGGTTCAGTTTTAATTCAAACTTTCGCTGTCTTATTATTAATAAGGAGCACGGCAGCTGTAATAACTTACATTTATTATGTAAGGACCAGGTTCGTTCAACGAACACCACTGCAGCACAGTCTTCGTAACGAATTGCAACACAACTGTGCCAGTGTCATGACTCGGCACAATACGGCGATAATTTGTTACGAAGACTGTTAGTTGTTGTGTTCATTGAACAAATCCGGTCGTGACATAATATGTGTAACGTAATACAGTTCTCGTGGTTCTCATTAACACGTCAAACGTGCTGTTAGTCACATGGGCTTGACAACGTACTTTTCGTTTGGACAAAGGCAGGCCTTGGGAGTGACAGCACACTTTCTGTATGGACGACATCGGTGCATAGGGATTGCAGTATCAGGGTTAGAAAAGGAATGTTGTAATAGTAATGAAGTTTACTAAAACGTTCAGTGCAAACGTGGGGCTTATATTTGTACCTATCAAAAAATGTGATCAATATTTAGGTAACTTTCTAGCTGCATTTCTCCTAGATGTTTTTCTTTTTGTGTTGAAACATTCAGAACAATATTTACGCGCCTTATGCGGCTGTCCCTTCTTTGCTTCCAGTGGTATTTGCTTCTTCTTGTATCGGCACTAGCTGGAATTCCTTCGTGTGAATTCGGTGTGAGCGAATTTGCCAAAATATTGTGATTGACATCTTCGTCCCGTTACATTTTGGGACACATATAAGTTATTCGCAACAACGGTTTTCAAAAAAAGATTGACTTTTAACGTTCGATTCCATTTTACTGTCATTCTCAATGGGCTGTAATATGCACGCACCTGATCAGAAAGGTCAAAGGCAGTCTTTCCATTACTATATTCAGTAACAGTTTTTGGCTTTCGGTAAACCCCTCTTGTGATGGTCACGTTTTCCGTTCCACTTGAATTTTTGGTGCAAAGAACCTTTCATTTGTCTTTCGAATTCATGACCGTAATTTCTTCGCTTATGCCCTTTTGCAATCATTTCGCCGCGTTTCAGATTGGTAGTTAAAATTTCTTTGTTAATTCCTTTGCCATTCAGTCGAAGGTACTGGCCCAATACGTATTCTCTGTTATAAATTTGCTTAGCAGATCTACACTGGTAGATAACAATTATCGGTAGATGATGTATGACCTTCATTGAATACTGTTTCACACAAAAATTCATTGAAACATTTATCGTTGTAGTATTTTCTTTACAAAGTACTTTGCGGGCGTAAATTTCAAAAGTGTTGCAGTATCCATTACCGCAGTACAATTTTAACATTTTGATGCCAATCTTTTGTCTCCTTTGTTTCAAATAGCGCCGAAATACAATTCGTTCTCCTGATGGTATTAGAGCTTCCTCGATACACCGTTTTTCGGCAGGTTCATTTTTTTTCATTTTTGTTCAGTTCAAATCTAAAGCATCAACTTTGTACTGTCTGCCATATGCTGCATTCCCAACAAAATTTCGAAATGATCTCTACTCATTACGTTTCGCGGCAATTTATGAATAGGCAATGGATCCTGGGACTATTATAAATGTACGAAGCTAAGTTTCACGAATCCCATACACAAAATCAATCCAAACAAAGACATTATTTCATCTTTGTTATTGGCACTCACTTATTCAAACGTCTGGAAACCATACTCATTTGTGCTGCATAAACATTTGTCCGTTCAATGATGTGCTCACCTGTGACAACAAGTTCATAAATACCTTTGGATTTGTTAGACTTGTGCAGATTTTCGTCGGACACTTTGGCACCGTGGGAACTCGTAAAATGCCCATATTGGCTTTTTACTTAGGGGATAAAACCACCTGCTTTGAACACTTATTGAACCATCAGACGAATTCTCACTTTCGAATGACGGCAGTCACATCACACAGCGATGTTTACGTGGTACGAACAGCGCAATCGATCAATCATAGTATTCTCATCGCAACATTTTCACTAATGTGCGCAACAAAGTTTTATGAAAATAATCACCGCGAAACTAGTCCTGCCTTACACAACTGTGGCTTTCCCCTAACTGGTCCTCCTTTGGACGTTGTCGTCTTACCACAGCACTCGCGTCTATACTCCAACTCAACAACCATTAGGTGGTGAACTTACATTTGGTTTACTTATGTGCAGTAGCTCGGTGGCAGTTTTTGAGCGAAATTTTCCGCAGTAACGCCTGTGTGATAGATGGTAGGTACTGCAGGGCCGTCGGGTGGGTTGCCGGCCAGCAGGCGCAACAGTACCCGCCCGTTCCCGTTTATACTCACACTCAGCACACGTCGAGTGGTCGACGGCGCGCGGGACTGCTGCTTCAGTAGAGATGCGCAGTAAAATCTGATCCAAGTTCAACGTGTTAATATTGACCTTAATCGGTTACGGAGCATAAGGTTATCAATATCATTTCCTCTCTGCTAGTCGACGACCTCATTTCCAGGAATGATAGTGTAGTAAAGTATAGGCTAACTTGTCCTAAAACTGAAACAGCTCTAACTTTCCGAAAAATGATACATCCAGTCTATTCACAAGAAAACCATACCTGTCACTAATGTGCCACTGTTTAGGAACAGTTAGCCATAATCTGTTTTTCCATTAGAAACTTAATTTTTGAGGCATAAAATGCTCTTGACAAACAGCACTTTCAGACTAAAAATAAATGTCTAAACATTCATGGTGGTGTCTGTCTGTACTATGTCGTGTCTCCCTACCACTTTCGCGCAACGACGCTCTGAGAGTGTTTTTTAGGGAATTAACTAGTTTGAACCTGGGATCTGTTGCTGGTAAGGAGACGCCAGACCACACATGACATGTAGAATTCAGAAGAGTTCAGTGAGACTAGCGATGATATAACCAAATACTAAATGATCTCAGCGTCAGCTCCACTGCACTCCCTGTAAAAGAATCTTAATACTAACTAAATATAGTGGAAAGGGTTCAAGGCTTTCCTATTTTTAGTTAGCTGGTAAAATAACGTCGAAAAAGCAGTTAAGTTTACCATTGGAAATTTTATTCTACTCACAAAACATCGTTTTAAATTGCAATATAGATAAAAGGAAATGTTTTAATACAGGATGGTAAAAACCAACTGCGTTCAACAAAAATGTGAACGAATATTCCCTGAATGGGTTTCCAAGTTCTACAATCGATCGAAGGATGACCTATGCCATATCACATCTATAATCTATGTTTAAATTAAGTTTCACAAAAGAGAAAACTATCAAAATGGTCTACAGTGACCCTCAATTATCTTTAATTACTAATCTAACCTGTCGTAAATTACAGTGGCTGATGTGGCTTCTCAATAACTATAAAATAGAAAAATCATCGCGTTTCAGATCTTTACTTCAAGTGCCAAATGTGAACACCATGAGTTTTAATTAACGATCGACACTAGTATTACACAAAAAAGGGGTGTAACAGATGAGTCTTCTGCAGTTCTGAGTGAAGCCTTATGCGCTCAAAAATGCGGCATCGCGTGCGTTCATTACCTTGTCGGTGTTTAGGCAGCGTCAGGGCAGCGGCGGGCAGCACAGCTCCGCTCACATCGCCATCTCGGAAGCAACTCTCATATAACTTCTCCTTACTACAATTTACCGAAGTTAGTTTAAAAAAACTATCTGGCTATGTTTTCATCTGACCAATCAGGGTCTCAATGTTAACCTTAAGCTCCGCCTACAAAAATTCTGTCTATCCAATGAGAAACGTTATACTTTTCGTGGTGGGGCAATGTTTTTAAAGTTTGCAACGTAACAGAGACGCTAAAAAGTCTCACGCTAAAACCTGCAGCTAGTGTGGTCCTTTTAGCGTTATCGTAAGATCTATACTGTTCTTCTGGAGGGCTCTAGCTTTTAACATGGGCTGGGGGGGTGGTCCTTTACGTAACAGAGACGCGAAAAAGCCTCAAGCTAAAACGTGCGGGTTGTGTAGTCGTACAGGTAGGCTGGCGGCGTGGGTGTCCAGCCCCTCCCTTATCGTAGGGCCTTCTAGCTGAACACGGTTCTGCTCTCGGCTTCTGTTCTCGTTTCTCCCCTCGGAACTGCGTCTGCCTCACGGTGGGAAGGTACGACATGCATTTAGGCATTCTTGTGTCAGTCTGTGGCATTCCATTTGCTCACTCGTTACTTGTATTACTTTGGTTAATTTAATGTCACGATTTATTCGGAGCTATGTGACATACTAGTAGATTTGCTTTATTATGTCAGGGTTTTCATGGAAGGTGTTCTATTTGCCTGACACCTTACAAATGTGGACACAGTTGTAGAACCTATGCCTATATAGCTGCCAAATTTGTGTTACTCAGAAAATTGTGCTCCATCTGCTGAATAGTTCATTATTGACTCTTGAAAGAATCAACATAATATTTAATCAGGATACACTATATTCCAAAATATGAGTTTACTCCTAGAAATGATACACTGTGGCCTACTGTAAGGCCACCAGCCACACAGCAGTGTATAGCGAGTTGCCGCCATTCCCATAGGCCATCAGTACAAATGCGGGAGACCATCTCTCCAGCAATAAACGCACTGCTGAGAAAGAAAATCCTCTAAATAAAAAGAGGATTAACTAAAAAGTAGGTGAGTCTCAAAGCTATGCTTGTGACCAAAGCTATGGCAAATACTCAATTAAGAAAGAAAACTGAGGAGTGTGATACCGATTCTGGCATCTCTTTAACGAGTGTCAACACCGTGGATGATGTCGAAATCACACCAGAACCTATTGTAATCACTTATCCAGCACATATTTCCAAATTAAACGAAAAAGATATTGCTCTTACTAGTAGCAGTGATGTGACAGGAACATTCCAAATTTCTCATGTTGCTTCTGGAGTGGGTAAGATCGAAGGAGGACTCTGCATCGTGTTTAACGGTCTTGATGATGCTCATGAAAAAGAAATATCAAACGTTCCCTTAGAAAAATTATACATGACTGTGCTTAAACTCACACACAATATTTTTTTTGCTCAACGCAATCTGAATTTCAATAATCCCTACAAAAGAATGGCCCTGACTAACATTAACCTATACCTTTCGCAAATCACTTACCTGACAAAAATTTTCGTTACTCGAACTACTGCAATACAGCGAGCGCCACTACTGCCACCTAAATAAAAGATTCAAACTACGGAAGGCACTAACTACTGATTGGCATAGTTAGCAAATGACAGATTTTGATAGAGAACAAACAACGTATTTACCGTAACAGTGTTCAAAAGTCTATATATATACAAGTTCATGCCATACAGTCTTATAAATTTGCTCTCTGATGGACATATATCCGGATCATCCGCTCTCAAAACTCCGCCATCTCTCTCCCCACATCCACCACTGCTGGCGACTCACCTCCAACTGCGCAACGCTACGCGCTGTTCACATCCAGCTGCCCAACACTACAATGGCAGACAACAATGCAAACTAGCCACAGACTGCACACAGCACAGCCAGTGATTTTCATACAGAGCGCTACGTGACATTACCAATAAGAAAGCCTACTTACAGAAATACATTGATTCTCTTTCTTGTACCTCTTATTTTTGTATTAGCGTCAATATAATAATTGTAAGCAGTTCCTACACACTGCAGGTGACTTTATATGATTAAAAATAGGAAAAACGAGGAAAGAAATTTCTGTAGTTCGTTCTGACCTTCGTTTCATGCCATAAATATCTGAAAAGTATCTGCCATAGAAAAATCCCAGTTATACATATGCATCGTTTTGTGTAATCTGTACCTCAGTTTTAAGACCACAAACATCTATCTTCTGTGTTCATAACAATATAATATGTCTCCAAATTTGACTATGTATGAAAATGTTGTGCACAGCTAATGAATACTACTATATGTAAGAATAGGAATACAGCAATCAGTCGCAGTCTCTTTGGTTTTTTAATATTCTTGCATCTAGACTTCAGCTATAAAAAGCCTTCTGTTCAGTGCTAAAATACAAGAAAATTACAGAACCAGTATTAATTTACATAAAACAATAAGGAAAACACCACGTTATTGAACAGCCATGATCCATTTTAGTCAACATACCATAGGAGTGAGTTATAATCCAAAAAAAAACCAGTAGTACACATCACCGTACGACCGTATTGGTATACAGTCAGGAGGAAACTGAGGTGGCTGTTTACAAGAGCTGCTGTTTCACTTTTCGTCATGCAGTGTAAGTAACGCCCTCTGTATTCCAAAAACTAGGTAACCCAGTTCCTTCCCTGTATTGTAGTTTACAACCCATATTTCCTAACTAAAATCAGTAAGTATGTTTGCACATCGCCCGTAAAATACATTTTGTACGCCATTTATAATGTGTCTATTCATATGTTGGTGGTGAAGTGATACACCAAATCTTATGCAAAAGATCATTAATTCATTCATACATGTGTCCCCTACAGAAATATTACATTACACTCGACACAAAATTTAAAAAAGAATTTTGAAGATTGTCTTGATAAAATATAGTTATATACCAATAGAAAATCGTCAAAAGCTAAAATCTAGCATAGTCACTAGTATCTCAGTGGTTAAAAGATATATAAAAGTTCATAAATCATTTTTTTAATTTGTTAACATCATAGCAAAATACTAAAGAGCAACGTGAGAAATCTATTTCAATCGGGTACAGTTAATAAATACATACTAACGGTTTCTATTGCCGTACCGTATGGTGTTGATGTAGCTCAAATTGTGATGCGCTACTTCCAGGGAACGATATAACACAGTGCTGCATTTTGATGCGGCCCGCCACGAATTCATCTCCTTTGCTAATATTTTCATCTCAGAGTAGCACTTGAAACCTACGTCCTCAATTATTTGCTGGACGTATTCCAATCTTTGTCTTCCTCTACAGTTTTTGCCCTCTACAGCTCCTTCTAGTACCGTGGAAGTAATTCCCTCATGTCTTAACAGATGTCCTATCATTCTGTCCCTTCTCTTTATCAGTGTTTTCCATACATTATTCCTTTCTTATCCGATTCTGCGCAGAACCTCCCCATGCCATACCTTGTCAGTCCCCTTAATTTTCAACATTCGTCTATAGCACCACATCTCAAATGCTTCGATTCTCTTCTGTTCCGGTTTTCCCCCAGTCCATGTTTCACTACCATACAATGCTGTACTCCAGACGTACATCCTCAGAAATTTCTTCCTCAAATTAAGGCCGGTATTTGATATTAGTAGACTTCTCTTGGCCAGAAATGCCTTTTTTGCCATAGCGAGGCTGCTTTTGATGTCCTTACTCCGTCCGTCATTGGTTGTTTTACTGCCTAGGTAGCAGAATTCCTTGACTTCATTGACTTCGTGACCATCAATCCTGATGTTATGTTTCTCCTGTTCTCATTTCTACTACTTCTCATTACCTTCGTCTTTCTTCGATTTATTCTCAATCCATTCTCCGACTCATTAGACTTTTCATTCCATTCCGCAGATCATGTAATTCTTCTTCACCTTCACTCAGGATAGCAATGTCTTCAGGGAATCGTTTCATTGATGCCCATGCATCTTGAATTTTAATTGCATTCCTGAACCTTTCTTTTATTTCCATCATTGCTTCCTCGATGTATAGATTGAACAGTAGTGGCGAAAGGCTACATCTTTTCAATACGAGAACTTCGTTCTTGGTCGTCCACTCTTATTATTCGCTCTTGGGTGTTTTACATATTGTATATGACCCGTCTCTCCCTCAGAATTTCAACATCTTGCAGCATTTTACACCGTCGAACGCTTTTTGCAGGTCGACAAATCCTATGAACATGTCTTGATTTTCCGTAAGTCTTGCTTTCATTATTAACCGCAAAGTTAGAATTGCCTCTCTCGTGCCTTTACCTTTCCTAAAGCCAAACTGATCGCCATCTAGCGCATCCTCAATTTTCTTTTCCATTCTTCTGTATATTATTCTTGTAAGAAACTTGGATGCATGAGCTGTTAAGCTGATTGTGCGGTAATTCTCGCACTTGTCATCTCTTTCCGTCTTTGGAATTGAGTGGATGATGCTTTCCCAAAAGTCAGATAGTATGTTACCAGACTCATACATTCTATACTCCAACGTGAATGGTCGTTTTGTTGCCACTTCCTCCAATTATTTTAGAAATTCTGATGGAATGTTATTTATCCTTTCTGCCTTATTTGTAGTTAAGTCCTCAAAAGATCTTTTAAATTCTGATTCTAACACTGGATCCCCTATCACTTCTAAATCGATTCCTGTTTCTTCTTCTATCACATCAGATAAATCTTCCACCTCATAGAGGCTTTCAATGTATTCTTTCCGCCTATCCGCTCAATCCTCTGCATTAAACAGTGGAATTCCCGTTGCACTCTTAGTGTTATCACCCTTGCTTTTAATGTCACCGAAGGTTGTTTTGACTTTCATGTATGCTGAGTGTGTCCTTCTGACAATCATTTCTTTTTTGATATCTTCACATTTTTCCTGCAGCCACTTCAACTTAGCTTCCCTGCGCTTCCTATTTAATTCATTCCTCAGCGACTTGTATTTCTCTATTCCTGAGTTTCCCGGAACACTTTTGTACTTCCTCCTTTCATCTATCAGTTGAAGTATTTCTTCTGTTACCCATGTTTTCTTCGCAGCTACCTTCTTTGTACCTATGTTTTCCTTCCCAACTTCTGTGATAGCTATTTTGAGAGACATCCATTCCTCTTCAACTGTGCTACCTACTGAACTGTTCCTTATTGCTGTATCTATAGCCTTCGAGAACTACAATCGTATCTCATCATTCTTTTGTACTTCCGTATCCAATTTCTTTACGTTTTGATTCTTCCTGACTAATGTGTTCAATTTCAGCCTACTCTTCATCACTACTAAATTGTGCTCTGAGTTATGTCTGCTCCTGGGTACGATGTACAGTCCAGTATCTGATTTCGGAAGCTCTGTTTGACCATGATGTAATCTAACTGAAATCTTCCCGTAACACCCGGCCTTTTCCAAGTATACCTCCTCCTCTTGTGATTCCTGAACAGGGTATTCGCTATTACTAACTGAAACTTGTTACAGAACTCAATTAGTCTTTCTCCTCTTTCATTCCTTGTTCCAAGCCCATATTCTCCTTTAACCTTTTCTTCTACTCCTTCCCCTACAACAGCATTCCAGCCTCCCATGACTATTATATTCTAATATCCCTTTACGTGCTGTATTACCTTTCCAACATTCTCAAACACTTTCTCTGTTTCTTCATCTTCAGCTTGCGACGTCGGCATGTATACCTGAAATGCCGTTGTCGGTCTTGGTTTGCTGTCGATTTTGATAAGAACTACGCTATCACTGAACTGTTCACAGTAACACACTCCCTGCCCTACCTTCCTATTCATAACAAATCCTATTCTAGTTATACCATTTTCTGCTGCTGTTGGTATTACCCTATACTCATCCGACCAGAAATCCTTGTCTTCTTTCCACTTCACTGACCCCTACTATATTTAGATTGAGCCTTTGCATTTCCATTTTCAGATTTTCTAGTTTCCCTACCACGTTCAAGCTTCTGACATTCCACGCCCCGACTCGTAGAACGTTATCCTTCCGTTGATTATTCAATCTTTCTCTCATAGTAACCTCCCCGTTGGCAGTCACCTCCCGGAGATCGGAATGGGGGACTATTCTGGTATCTTTTGCCGATCGAGAATTCATCATGACACTTCTTCAATTACAGGCCACATGTCCTGTGGATATGTGTCTTTAATGCAGTGGTTTCTATTGCCTTCTGCATCATCATGCCATTGATCATTGCTGATCCATCCGCCTTTAGGGGCAGTTTCCCACCCCTAGGACAAGAGAGTGCACTAAACCTCTGTCCGCTCCTCCGCCCTTTTTGACAAGTGCCTTACACTTAGCCCATTGAATGATTAATTTGTTTTAAGGTACGATGATGACACGCTTCTGTTAGTTAATGACAATGATGCCGTAATCAGTACAATTGTAGGTAAGTTCATTGGACAAAATCAGTTATCAAAGTCACCTGTGAAATGGAAACCAATGTTTCCATTAACATCTTAGTCTTAAATATCGGGAAAGATAACGGAAAGCACTGATTCGGGATTATCAGGAAAAACATATATACTATTATTATTATCGACTACAATTCAAGTTTCCCTAACCAGCATGAGAACACCTTTTTTTTATTTTCCTATTAACCGTCTTCTTAGGCTCTCACTTTCTCCAGCTGAACAAGAAAAGCAATTAGACATCATTCAACACAGTTCCAGTGCGACCAGCTACCGCTCACTACATAGACATAATTTACAAAAAGAATGTAAAAAAGTACCAAAATGTGAAAAAACTTTAGGAAACAATAAAATGGAAGACACAAATAAAAAATTTTTCGCAGCAGTTACTTTTTGACTTTCAAAAATACAGCGAATTTTGTGATTTTGTATCATATGTAGGGCACCTTAAGGCCGATTTGAGGCTATGACACCGAGTTGTGTCTGGACAGTTAGCGAAACGCTAGGTTCTGCGTTCTAGTCCCCGTCCGACACAGAGTTCATCTCTGTGAAAAAGGTTCATCCGTACAATGTGGTTTCCTTTTAACTAGTGTACTGTGTACCAAATACACACAGTATTCAGCGGGGACCAATATTCACACGGTCTTTGCCCACACAGACACTGGCAGGCATACCGTTCTGCCGTATCGTGTAGACCAATGAGGGACAACATTGTGACCACCACCTACGATCGATATATACCGTCCAGACGATAGCGGCGTCACCTGGCGAGGAATGACTGCCAGTCAGACACACGCACAGTGCGTGTAGCAACAGTGAGCGTGCTGTCCGTGTGTAGAATGGGGAAGGCGCGCAGTCTTCCTGAGTTTGCGTGAGGGCAGATTGTGATGGCCGTCTTGTCGGGTGTTCAACAAGTGCTGTGGTAAGTATCTTCAACACGTAGCGAAACCAAGGTAAAATCACGTCCAGACGCTGTGGAGTGGGCGGCCACCCTTCGTTACAGATGTCAGACGTCGTAGGCCGGGCACCTGGTGACACAGGACAGGCGGCTAACTGTGGCAGAACTAACATCAGACTTTAATGCTGGT
Source organism: Schistocerca gregaria (assembly GCF_023897955.1). Lineage (NCBI taxonomy): Eukaryota > Metazoa > Arthropoda > Insecta > Orthoptera > Acrididae > Schistocerca > Schistocerca gregaria. The sequence continues at coordinate 784,522,260 of NC_064921.1, read as the reverse complement.
GAACAAACAGTGTACCGAACGCTCCGAACGATGGGCCTCCAAACATCAGCAACTACGAGTGTGTGCGCGTGAACATTGGTATTGGACGTAGGTGCAGTGGCACGGCATTGCATGGTTTGATCAATACCGATACCTTCTTCATCATGCCGATGAGAGGGCGCGAATCTTTCGTCTTCCAGGGGAACAGCTCCTCCACACCTGTACTGCGAGACGGAGACAAGCTGTCGGCGGCTCCATTATGCTCTGGGGAACATACATGTGGGCGTCCATGGGTCCAGTGGAGCTCGTTCAAGGCACCACGGCAGCCACGTTGTATCGTACACAGGTTGCACAACACTATCATTTTGATCGTGACGATCAAGTTTCCCGACAGAAGCGGCATTTTTCAACAAGATAATGCGCCATGTCATAGGGAAATAAGTGTGGTGGAGTAGTTCGAGGAACACAGTGGCGAGTTCCACATGATGTCCTTGTCCCCCACGTCACCAGATCTGAACGCCATCGAATTTTATTGAATTTAGCGTCAGACCTCATTGCCCCCCGGCCTGGAATTTACGAGAATTGGGTGACTAGTGTGTGCAGATGTGGTGCAAGCTCTCTCTAGTGATCTAACAAGGCTTCATTGCTTCCATGCCAAGACACGTCGCTGCTCGTACTCATGCCAAAGGTGGACATGCCAGCCATTAGGTAGGTGGATATAATGTTCTGGCTGGTGTATGTCAAGTGTTTTCATGTGATCCTGCAACACTTTAGGTCACTCCTAAACATGAAGCACCTTTAAAAAAGTTAGAGTTACATTGACATTTAGATACATAGTTAATTTCTCCACTGAGACGTTAAACAACTTACACAACTACTGCAACTGACATTCCTTATATTCTTTCTTAATAGTTTACCACTTAATTTAAAGTAAAAACTATGGAGTCGTAATTATATCGAAAAGAACTACTGAAAGATAAAAGCAAACTATGGTCTTTGCAAACAAGAAGGAACTTCTTCGGCTTTATTTATGAATACCTTAGCCATAGAATGATTTAAACACTGTAGCCTATAGTAAGTACTGTATGCCCCAGACAGCATAAGTGATCTCCAGGCTCGCTATTTCAGTAAATGAGCTGTAAAGTTGTTTCTGTATCGTAAAACTAATTACACCTTTAATATTGAGACTAAATAAGTCATTGAAGCTAAACCTGTATCATAATTGTTTTCCCCCACCCAGGTTCACTTCTGTCGATGAACAAGACAAATGCCATTACGACGGGAAAATGTATGAAGTACTGGCAGCGTCAAGTTGCCATGGACCCATTTTATCTTACTATGGACATGTATTCGCATATAATTGACCGTGAGTGGCGATCGGACCCGTAAATATTTCTGCGTGGACGCTCACGTCTGGTACGTAATCAGCATTCACTTTAATGATCTCTCTAAGATGCAGAGCTTTTACACTGAAGGGCGAAAGAAACTGGCACACTTGTCTAATACCACGTATGGCCCCTGCGAACACACATAAGTGCCGAAACACGACGTGGCGTGAACTTGACTAATGTCTGAAGTAGTGCTGGAGGGAACTGACGCCAAGAATCCTGCAGAGCTATGCATATATCCGTAAGAGTGCGAGAGGATGGAGATCTCTTCTAAACGGCACGTTGCAAGACATCGCAGATATGCTCAGTAATGTTCTTGCCTGGTAAGTTTGGTGGCCAGCGGAAGTTTTTAAACTCAGGAGAGTTTCTCGGAGCAGCTCTGTGGTAATTCTGGATGTGTTGAGTGTCGCATTGTCCTGCTGCAATTGCCCAGGTCCGTCGGAATGCCCAATGGACATGAATGGATGTAAGTAGACAGACAGAATGCTTACGTACGTGTTACCTGTCAGAGTCGTATCCAGACGTATCACGGGTCTCATATCCATACACCTGCACACGCCCCACAATATTACAGAGCCTCCACCAGCTTGAACAATCCCCGCTGTGATGCAGTGTCCACGGATTCATGTGGTTGCCTCCATACCTGTACACTTCCGTCCACTCGATGCAATCTGAAACGAGACTCGTCCGATCAGGCAACATGTTTCCAGTCATCAACAGTCCACTGTCAATGTTGACGAGACCAGGCGAGGAGTAAAGCTTTGTGTCAACCAGTAATCAAGCATACACAAGTGAGCCTTCGGCTCTGAAAGCACATATTGATGATGTTTCGTTGAAAGCGTCACACGCTGGCAATTGTTGATGGCCCAGCATTGAAATCTGCAGCAATTTGCGGAAGGGT